>NC_088238.1:43072423-43372423 GCF_036934945.1 Oncorhynchus masou masou
CTCAACATCAGTGATGACAGTCACTCTCCAGACACGTGTCCTAAAGCCCCCCCCCCCCCCTCCCTCTCTCTCTCTCTCTCTCTCTCTCTCTCTCTCTCTCTCTCTCTCTCTCTCTCTGTGTACTCTCTCTCTGTCTGTACCTCTCTCTCTCTCTCTGTACCTCTCTCTCTCTCTCTCTCTCTCTCTCTCTCTCTCTCTCTCTCTCTCTGTACCTCTCTATATCTCTGTCTGTACCTCTCTCTCTATGTCTGTACCCCCCCTTTCTCTCTGTGTACCTCTCTCTCTGTCTGTCTGTACCTCTCTCTCTCTCTCTCACTCTCTCTCTCTGTATCTCTCTCTCTCTCTGTCTGTACCTCTCTCTCACTGTCTGTACCCCCTCTCTGTCTGTACCCCCCCTCTCTCTCTGTCTGTACCTCTCTCACTGTCTGTCTGTACCTCTCTCTCTCTGTCTGTACCTCTCTCTCTCTCTCTCTCTCTCTCTGTGTCTGTACCTCTCTCTCTCTGTCGGTCTGTACCTCTCTCTCTCTCTGTATGTACCTCTCTCTCTGTCTGTACCTCCCTCTCTCTCTCTGTACTCTCTCTCTCCGTCTGTATCTCTCTTTCTCTCTATCTCTCTCTCTCAACAATTGACCATGTTTTTCATCACTCTTTCTTGGAGGTCAGAGAATACCTCTGGATGTTCAGTGTGTGAGAGACTGAAGAAGGGGGGGTTACCTGATTGGTGAAATGTGGTCGGAGAATAGGCATGAAACTGTCCATTTCTTATCGTCTTCACACTCAGCCGCCAGGAGTTTTTCTGTGGTCACTCACAGGGTATGCGGTCAGGAAAAACTCCAGGGCCTACACATACCATCAGACTACGTGGCAGAGACTAATGGATGCCCTCGCTGATCTTCTGTCCTGGACAGACACTAACTCACAGACACACACACACACACTACTGTTGAGTCTATCCTGTCAATCTCAGTTTCGCCAGCCAGAGAAGTTTCCAGTGACGCCCTGAGCTAGGACATAAATGTTGAGGAAACCATATGTGTGTAAAACAGGCAGATATTTCTTTTTAGATGAGCCGGTCCTTTAAGGGCTACAGCGAATCACCTGGCCCCCACACGGTACAACACTCCTCTGATCCAATAGGAGAGGGTTGCTACTGTCTCTCATGCAAAGAAGGGGAAGAAGACAGCTGGACTGAATATACAGAAAGGGAGGTGTGAATGGCTTCACAGCTAAATTGCGAACAGGGTCCGCCTCCTGTGCGTCCAAGGCGAACGAAAGGTTGGATCAGACTGAACTGAAACTCATGGCGAGCTTATGGAAAAACTGCCTGAATGAATCTGCAAGTCAGCAAATGACGACGGCAAAATGATTCAAATTAAGGACGAACGGCAGGTGTATGAAATTCTCCTAACACTAGCCGTGACACAGAAATCCCTTGTTCAAATGTCCATATCCCGACCCTGGAATCTCATTCACTCGCTTTTGAACATAGACTTCTACTATACAGGTATAACGATACATGAAAGAAGAGCAACTGCATGACCTCTCGTTGATGGAAGAGGCAGATGGCACTTGTAGAGGAGACAGAAACACATTTGATGTAAACCCTTGTCTTTAGCCTTTCTTAACCTCTTGAAACTCTAGGGGCGCTATATCATTTTTGGATAAAAAGACGTGCCCGTTTTAAGCGCAATATTTTGTCACAAAAAGATGCTCGACTATGCATATAATTGGTAGCTTTGGAAAGAAAACACTCTGACGTTTCCAGAACTGCAAAGATATTTTCTGTGCGTGCCCTAGAACGTGAGCTACAGGCAAAACCAAGATGAAACGGCATCCAGGAAATGAGCAGGATTTTTGAGGCCCCGTTTTCCATTGTCTCCTTATATGGCTGTGAATGCGAGAGGAATGAGTCTGCCCTTTCTGTCGTTTCCCCAAGGTGTCTGCAGCATTGTGACGTATTTGTAGGCAGATCATTGGAAGATTGACCATAAGAGACCACATTTACCAGATGTCCGCCGGTGTCCTGCGCCGAAATTGGTGCGCAAACCTCAGCTGCAAGTATTTTTCCATGGAATTCAGAGAAGAAAGCATGCTTCCACGAACGATATATCAATGAAGAGATATGTGAAAAAACACCTTGAGGATCGATTTCAAACAACGTTTGCCATGTTTCGGTCGATATTATGGAGTTAATTCGTAAAAAGTTTGACGTTGTTGGTGACTGAATTTTCGGTTAGTTTCAGTAGCCAAATGTGATGTACAAAACGGAGCGATTTCTCCTACACAAAGATGCTTTCAGGAAAAACTGAACATTTGCTATGTAACTGAGAGTCTCCTCATTGAAAACATCCGAAGCTCTTCAAAGGTAAATGATTTTATTTATTTGGTTATCTGGTTTTTGTGAAAATGTTGCGTGCTAAATGCTACTCAAAATGCTAAGCTAGCTTAGCATACACTTACACAAATTAGTGAATAGCGATGGTTCAAAAGCATATTTTGAAAATCTGAGATGACAGTGTTGTTAAGAAAAGGCTAAGCTTTAGAGCAGGTGCATTATTTTCATTTTATTTGCGATTTTCAGAAATCGTTAACGTTACATTATGCTAATGAGCTTGAGGCTATAACTGTATACAGGTTTTTTTCATAGCCAAACGTGAACAAAACGGAGCGATTTGTCCTACACAAATAATATTTTTTTGAAAAACTGAACATTTGCTATCTAACTGAGAGTCTCCTCATTGAAAACATCTGAAGTTCTTCAAAGGTAAATGTTATTTTCTTGTTTTTGTGAAAATGTTGCTGGCTGAATGTTATGTTAGCAATCAATACTCTTACACAAATGCTTGTTTAGCTATGGTTGAAAAGCATATTTTGAAAATCTGAGATGACAGTGTTGTTAACAAAAGTCTAAGCTTGAGAGCAAGATATCATTTGCGATTTTCATGAATAGTTAACGTTGCGTTATGCTAATGAGCTTGAGGCTATAAATAGAATCCCGGATCCGGGATTGCGCGACGCAACAGGTTAATGTGTGTGTATACGGGTAGCATAGGGGCAACTCTCCTAATATAACCGCGTGGCTCAGTTGGGGCTCATTTCATAGAGCATGGCACACGGCACCAGGGTTGAAAATATGAAAACGGATGCACTCTCTATTGTAAGTCGCTAAAATGTAATAGTGATCTCATTCTGTCAATGTCCCGCCCCCCCTTCATTCTCCCAATGGGAGATTAACATTCCAGAGAGTTGACTTCCTAGTGCTGTCGAGCCCTCCGGCAGAGTTTATGAACCACGTTGCGCATTACAGTCAAAATATGTGATATTGGTTTTAAAAACATCTGATAAATGATGGGTTCTTCTGGGGATTTTGTACATGAGAGAGAGAGAGAGAGAGAGAGAGAGAGAGAGAGAGAGAGAGAGAGAGAGAGAGAGAGAGAGAGAGAGAGAGAGAGAGAGAGAGAGAGAGAGAGAGAGAGAGAGAGAGAGAGAGAGAGAGAGAGAGAGAGAGAGAGAGAGACTTTCGCAAGACTAAATTAAGGACTGGAGAGGTTCTGAGATACTTCAAAGGTTCTCTAACACACATAGTCTTCAGTCACTGGACACACACACAGGCACACACATTGACACCTTCACATATATATTTTTTGGAGGGCTCTTGGGGCCTGAACAGCCAAATAGTGTGGATGGAAATGGCAATGAAATGCAACATGGGTAATGAATGGGGAGTACCTGTCACGCCCTGACCATAGAGAGCTTTTTATTCTCTATGTTGGTTAGGTCCGGGTGTGACTAGGGTGGGTCGTCTAGGTAATTATATTTCTATGTTGGCCTGTTATGGTTCCCAATCAGAGGCATCTGTTTATCGTTGTCTCTGATTGGGGATCATATTTAGGTAGCCATTCCCCCTTTGTGCTTTGTGGAATCTTGACTTTGTATAGTTGCCTGTGAGCACTATAGCAGCTTCACGTTTGATTTAGGAATTTATTGTTTTGTTTTGCTGTGAGTTTCACCTAGTAATAAAAAGATGTGGACGCACATGTGGACGTACATCACGCTGCGCTTTGGTCCAGTTATTATGACGATTGTGACAGAACCTGGCAGGCCATGAAGTGTGACGACTTTCTGAGCTTCATTAGTGGAATAGATAGAGATACCGAATACAGTCTGTAAAAGGTGGTGCTTTGAATGTTCCTGTATCTAGTGGGGTTAAAGTTTAAATCATTCCCACATCTATAAGAGAGAGGGGAGAGAGAGAGATTTGAAATTTGAAATTTATTTGAGGGGAGGGGGGGTGAAGGGATACAGACAAGTTAGGGGAGGAGAAATAGAAAGGATGGCAGGGAAAGGAATAGGAAGTAGGCACATTTGGGCAGTCTTGATACAACGTTTAGAACAGAAATGCAATGGTTCATTGGATCAGTCTAAAACATTGCACATACGCCACTACACCACTAAATTGCAGCTGGGCTGGAATAATACATTATGGTCTTTCTCTTGCATTTCAAAGATGACGGTACAAAAAAATACTTTCTTTGTATTATCTTTTACCAGATCTATTGTGTTATATTGTGTTATATACCTTTCGCATTTCCACAAACTTCAAAGTGTTTCCTTTGAAATGATACCAAGAATAAGCATATCCTTACTTCAGGCAGAAAGATTAGGGTGTGTCATTTTAGGCGAAAATAGAAGAAGAAAAAAGGCCGGATCCTTAAGAGGTTTTAAGACAGTGGCTAAATTAGTCAGAATTGGTGTTTTGGCCTGATTTTCTGCTGCAGATGTGAATAGCTCATGCAAAGCACGAAAAAAACAGTCAGGTAAAAACATTAGGAGAAGAAAAGTGGAGGGACTATCCATAAAATTCTCTCCCCTCTCTCTCTCTCTCTCTCTCTCCCCCTCTCTCCATCTCCTCTTTTTTTCTTCTCTCTGCAATTTTTATTATATCTTTTTTTGAAATCTACTCCTCTTATTATGCACAGCATTAGAGCAGACTAACAGTAGGTTGCCAGCCCCTGTCTGTTTGGCGCAGTATTTTGGCCATGACAGGGTAATAGCAGGAGAACAGATATCTGCCAACATGGCAAACCGGGTTCCAACACATGGCAACCCCGAGGCAAATCCATTGGATGATGAAGTCAAAGACAGAGAAACTAAGCGGAGGAAAAGAAAGCATGGTCGTTTTAGAGCCAGAGGCTACTGTTATTGTAGCTGCCTTTGTGGGACCTACTTTCTGTTCTCTCTGTGTGTTATGAAAATGAGTTATAAGCTGACTGATCGACACATTCCTACATGCTACACACACATGCACACCAGTGGAGGCTCCTCAGAAGAGGAAGGGGAGGACCACCTCCTCAGTGATTAATTATTTTTATTTTTATAGTGAAACATTAAAAAGTTATGCTTTTAAAATAAAATGACCATAAATATATTCACGTCACCAA
This sequence comes from Oncorhynchus masou masou, assembly GCF_036934945.1. Taxonomy (NCBI): domain Eukaryota; kingdom Metazoa; phylum Chordata; class Actinopteri; order Salmoniformes; family Salmonidae; genus Oncorhynchus; species Oncorhynchus masou. The sequence continues at coordinate 43,077,865 of NC_088238.1, forward strand.
ATAATTGATTAAAACACAGTGTTTTGCAATGAAGTTCTACAGAAGCCTCAACAGCATTGTAGAGTAGCACCATGGTGTAGCCGGAGGACAGCTAGTTTCCTCCCTCCTCTGGGTACATTGACTTCAATGCAAAACCTAGGAGCTTGTGGTTCTCACCCCCTTCCATAGACTTACACAGTAATTATGACAACTTCCAGAGGACGTCCTCCAAGCTATCAGAACTCTTGCAGCATGAACTGGCATGTTGTCCACCCACTCAAAGGATCAGAGAATGAGTCTAGTGCTGAAAGCATAAGCTACAGTTAGCTAGCACTGCAGTGCATAACATGTTGTGAGTAGTTGACTCAAAGAGAGAGAAAGACACATTTGTTTCTTCAAAAATGAAAGAGAAGCAAGAGATATTCCATTGTATTTTCATATTTTAATTTTACCTTTATTTAACCAGGCAAGTCAGTTAAGAACACATTCTTATTTTCAATGACGGCCTGGGAACAGTGGGTTAACTGCCTGTTCAGGGGAAGAATGACAGATTTGTACCTTGTCAGCTCAGGGGTTTGAACTCACAACCTTCTGGTTACTAGTCCAACGCTCTAACCACTAGGCTACCCTGCCGCCCCAAGATAGTGAATGCAGCTAGGTAGTTTAGCCTATTCAAACACCCGGCTCGAGCAGAGAGGGATGCTATGTTTGGTATTTAGTATAGGTATTTGTTAGGATCCCCATTAGCTGTTTTGAAAGCAGCTATTCATCAGCTACTCATCCTGGGGTCCATACAAAACATGAAACATGACATAATACAGAACATTAATAGACGAGAACAGCTCAAGGACAGAACTACATCAATTTAAAAATCCAGGCTGTGTCACAACTGGCCGTGATTGGGAGTCCAATAGGGCGGCGCACAATCGTCCCAGCATCGTTCGGGTTTGCCCGGGTAGGCCGTCATTGTAAATAAGAATTTGTTCTTAACTGACTTGTCGAGTTAAATAAAGGTTTCAAAAAATGGCACACGGAGCCTACATATCGATACATACACACAAGCTATCTAGGTCAAATAGGGGAGAAGCGTTGTGAGGTGATGCTTTATCTGTTTTTTGAAACCAGGTTTGCTGTTCACTTGAGCAACATGAGATGGGAGATCCAAGCAAAAACGGCTCTGTATAATATGGTACATTTTCTTGATTTTTTTTCTGATCTTGAGGACTGTGAAAAGACCCCCATGTCAGGTGAGGTAAATGTGTGTCAAAGCTGTGTGTAAGTTGACTATGCAAACAATTTGGAATTTTCAACACATTAATGTTTCTTATAAAAAGAAGAAGTGATGCAGTCAGTCTCTCCACAACTCTTAGCCAAGGGAGACTGGCATGCATAGTATTTGTATTAGCCCTCTGAGAACAATGAAGAGCAAGACGTGCCGCTCTGTTCTGGGCCGGCTACAGCTTAACCAGGTTTTTCCTTGCAGCACTCGACCACACGACTGGACAATAATCAAGATAAGACAAAACTAGAGCCTGCTTTGTGGAGTGCGGTGTCATAAAAGCAGAGCATCTCTTTATTACGGACAGAACTCTCCCCATCTTCACAACCATTGACTCTATATGTTTTGACCATGACAGTTTACAATCTAAGGTAACGCCAAGTAAGTCTCCTCAACTTGTTCAACAGCCACACCATTTATTATCAGATTCAAATGAAGTCTAGAACTTAGGGAATGATTTGCATCAAATACAATGCTCTTAGTTTAATAGATGTTCAGGACCAGTTTATTTCTGGTTACCCATTCCAAAACAGATTGTAACTCCTTGTTAAGGGTTTCAGTGACTTCATTAGCTGTGGTTGCTGATGCGTATATAGTTGAATCATCAGCATACATAGACACACATGATCCTGCTTTGTTTAATTCCAGTGGCAGGTCACTGGTAAAAATAGAAAATAGTAGAAGGCCTAGAGAGCTGCCCTGCGGTACAACACACTTTACATGTTTGAGAATAGAGAAGCTTCCATTAAAGAAAACCCTCTCAGTTCAATTAGATACAGTAGATAGCTCTGAATCCATGTTAGAGGTTGAAAAGCCATAACACATACGTTTTCTCAATAACAGGTTATGATCAATAATGTCAAAGGCAGCTCCCACAAGACAATACAGCTCCCACAATCTTCTTATTATCAATTTCTTTCAACCAATCATCAAACATTTCTGTCAGTGCAGTACATGTTGAGTGCCCTTCTCTATAAGTCTGTTGTTAATTTGTTTATGGAGAAATAGCATTGTATTTGGTCAAACACCATTTTATTCCAACCGTTTGCTAAGAGCTGGCAGCAAGCTGATAGGTCTGCTGTTAGAACCAGTAAAGGCTGCTTTACCACTCTTGGCTTCCCTCCAGGCCTGAGGACAAAGACTTTCCTTGAGGATCAGATTAAAGATATGAAAGAAAGGGAGTTGCTATAGAGTCAGCTACCATCCTCAGTAGCTTTCCATCTAAGTTGTCAATGCCAGGAGGTTTGTCATTATTGATCAATAACAACAATTCTTCCACCTCTCCAACACTAACTTTACAAAATTCTAACTTGCAATGCATTTCTTTCATTATCTGTTTTTTTTATGCACGAGAACAATGGCTCACTGTTCGTTGTTGGCATTTCCTGCCTAAGGTTGCCCACTGTGCCAATGAAGTAATCATTAAAATAATTGGCAACATCAAATGATTTCGTGATGAATAAGCCATCTGATTTGATGAAAGATGGAGTTGAATATGTCTTTCTGCCCATAATTTCATTTAAAGTACTCCAAAGTCCCCCCCCCATCATTCTTTATATCATTGATATTGGCTTCATAATGCAGTTTCTTCTTCTTTTGGTTGACTTTATTCACATAATTTCTCAATTTGCAGTAAGTCAGCCAGTCAGATGTGCGGCCAAACTTATTATCCACTATTATCCACTTATTTACCCCATCTCTTTCAACCATACAGTGTTTCAATTCCTCATGAATCCATGGAGCCTCAGCAGTTCTAACACTCAGTTTCTTAACAGGTGCATGTTTACAACTGAAGAACAATTTCATAGATTCATCAAGTGCAGCATTTGGAGGCTCCTCATTAATCACATCAGACCAACACATATTTTGAACATTATCCACATAAGAGTCACAGCATAATATTTTGAACATTATCCACATAAGAGTCACAGCATAATATTTTGTATGAACTCTTATACACTATTTTAGGCCCAGCTTTCAGAACTTTGGCTTCCTGGATGTAGCCACTATATTGTGATCACTGCATCCAATGGGTACGGACACAGCTTTAGAACAAAGTTCTACAGTATTAGTAAAAATGTGATCAATACATGTGGATGATCTGGTTTCTGTAGTGTTTGTAAACACCCTGGTAGGGTGATTAATAACCTGAACCAGATTACAGGCACTGGTTAGAGTGAGAAGCCTCCTCTTGAGCAGACAGCTTGATGAAAACCAGTTAATATTCAGGTCCCCAAAAAAGTAGACCTCTCTGTTTACATCACATACACTATCAAGCATTTCACACATATTAGTGTTAAAAGCACCCCCCAAACCACATCGACAGGACAGTAATGGAGAGGGTAGTAAGTTTTAAGTTCCTCGGCTTACACATCACGGACAAACTGAATTGGTCCACCCACACAGACAGCGTGGTGACGAAGGTGCAGCAGCGCCTCTTCAACCTCAGGAGACTGAAGAAATTTGGTTGTCACCAAAAGCACTCACAAACTTTTACAGATGCACAATCGAGAGCATCCTGTAGGGCTGTATCACCGCCTGGTACGGCAACTGCTCTGCCCACAACCGTAAGGCTCTCCAGAGGATAGTGAGGTCTGCACAACGCATCACCGGGGGCAAACTACCTGCCTCCAGGAAACCTACACCACCCGATGTCACAGGAAGGCCATAAAGATCCTCAAGAACAACAACCATCTGAACCACTGCCTGTTCACCCCGCTATCATCCAGAAGGAAAGGTCAGTACAGGTGCATCAAAGCAGCGACCGAGAGGCTGAAAAACAGCTTCTATCTCAAGGCCATCAGACTGTTAAACAGTCACCACTAACATTGAGTGGCTGCTGCCAACATACTGACTCAACTCCAGCCACTTTAATAATGGAAAAATTGATTTAAAAATGTATCACTAGCCACTTTAAACAATGCCACTTTTATATGTTTACATACCCTCATTACTCATCTCATATGTATATACTGTACTCTATACCATCTACTGAATCTTGCCTATGCCGTTCTGTACCATCACTCATTCATGTATTTTTATGTACATATTCTTCATCCCTTTACACTTGTGTGTATAAGGTAGTTGTTGTGAAATTGTTAGGTTAGATTACTCGTTGGTTAATACTGCATTGTCGGAACAAGAAGCACAAGCATTTCGCTACACTCACATTAACATCTGCTAACTATGTGTACGTGACAAATAACATTTGATTTGATTTGATTTGAAATATCTAATATACTGTATGAATGGTATCTGATTTTAGCAAGTTATTGATCTCATTAACCTCCTGAGTGTAGGGGGCAGTATTTTGATGTTTGGATGAAAAACATACCCAAATGAAACTGCCTATTCCTCAAGCCCAGAACTTAGAATATGCGTATAATTGTCAGATTAGGATAGAAAACACTCTAAAGTTTCCAAAACTGTCAAAATATTTTCTATGAGTGTAACAGAACTGATATTGCAGGCGAAAATCTGAGGGAAATCCAACCAAGAAGAGCTGTTTTTCATGAAACCTCTCTGTTCCATTGCATGCCTTCCCTGCATTTAAAGGGATATCAACCAGATTCCTTTCTCTATGGTTTCCACATGGTGTGAACAGTCTTTAGATATAGTTTCAAGCTTTTATTCTGAAAAATGAGCAAGAACGATTACATCGCGTCAGTGGATGGCTTGGTGCCAGCAGAGTTTTGCATGTGCAACAGCTTGGAACAGACATTTTCTTTCTCTCTCCTATTGAAAAAGGATTGTTTCCGGTCCCGGGTTGGAGCGAGCGGTCGCATCTACACTTCGGTCCGCAGGTAGTATAACTTTTCATTACATTTCATTATAGTACAACGGTTTGATTTGTCTAATCTTAGCAATTTCTTCTTAGCTAGCTACATAGCCGTCTTTGTATCAAAGATAATTGCGTAATTATCGTATTTCGTCGTCCTAACGTAGTCTACACTGCTTTCTGCCCAGCAGCTAGCTAACGTCCACTAGCACAGCAGCTAGCTAACGTCCACTAGCACTGTAGAAACTATTACACTCAACGACTCGATTAGTGTAGTGTTAGCTAGCTACATAGTTGTCTTTGCTGTCTTCGTATCCAAGGTAATTGTGTAGTATAGAGTGTGTAGACTTAGAGTGATTATCTTAATTTACCGAGGTTAGCTAGCCAGCTATTTGTCGTCCTTAACGTAGGAGTCACTGCTAACTAGCTAGCCAACAGCTAGCCAACGTCTTCCGAATTGAACTTCAACAACCCGGTCAACATTCCGCCTCGCTCCACAGGTAGTATCACATTTTCATTTCACTTCATTACAGTACAACGGTTTGATTTGTTTGATCGTAGCTAGCTAGCTACATAGCCGTCTTTGTATCTATGACAATTGTGTAGTCTGGAGCGATTTTCTAGGTTAGCTAGCCAGCTATTGTCGTTCTTTTAACGTAGCGTTACGTAATCAACACTGCTAGCTAGCCAGCTAGCCCCCGAATAGCAGCACTGTAGAAACTATTACACTCGACGGAACGACTTGATTAGTGTAGTGTCAACAACGTAGCCACTGCCAGCTAGCCTACTCCAGCAGTACTGTATCATTTCAATCATTTTAGTCAATAAGATTCTTGCTACGTTTTAACGTTCTGAACATTCGATAAGTGTAGTCTACTTGTCATTCCAATCTCCTTTGCATTAGCGTAGCCTCTTCTGTAGCCTGTCAACTATGTGTCTATCTATCCCTGTTCTCTCCTCTCTGCACAGACCATACAAACGCTCCACACCGCGTGGCCGCGGCCACCCTAATCTGGTGGTCCCAGCGCGCACGACCCACGTGGAGTTCCAGGTCTCCGGTAGCCTGATCTGGAACTGCCGATCTGCGGCCAACAAGGCAGAGTTCATCTCAGCCTATGCCTCCCTCCAGTCCCTCGACTTCTTGGCACTGACGGAAACATGGATCACCACAGACAACACTGCTACTCCTACTGCTCTCTCTTCGTCCGCCCACGTGTTCTCGCACACCCGAGAGCTTCTGGTCAGCGGGGTGGTGGCACCGGGATCCTCATCTCTCCCAAGTGGTCATTCTCTCTTTCTCCCCTTACCCATCTGTCTATCGCCTCCTTTGAATTCCATGCTGTCACAGTTACCAGCCCTTTCAAGCTTAACATCCTTATCATTTATCGCCCTCCAGGTTCCCTCGGAGAGTTCATCAATGAGCTTGATGCCTTGATAAGCTCCTTTCCTGAGGACGGCTCACCTCTCACAGTCCTGGGCGACTTTAACCTCCCCACGTCTACCTTTGACTCATTCCTCTCTGCCTCCTTCTTTCCACTCCTCTCCTCTTTTGACCTCACCCTCTCACCTTCCCCCCTACTCACAAGGCAGGCAATACGCTCGACCTCATCTTTACTAGATGCTGTTCTTCCACTAACCTCATTGCAACTCCCCTCCAAGTCTCCGACCACTACCTTGTATCCTTTTCCCTCTCGCTCTCATCCAACACTTCCCACACTGCCCCTACTCGGATGGTATCGCGCCGTCCCAACCTTCGCTCTCTCTCCCCCGCTACTCTCTCCTCTTCCATCCTATCATCTCTTCCCTCTGCTCATACCTTCTCCAACCTATCTCCTGATTCTGCCTCCTCAACCCTCCTCTCTTCCCTTTCTGCATCCTTTGACTCTCTATGTCCCCTATCCTCCAGGCCGGCTCGGTCCTCCCCTCCCGCTCCGTGGCTCGACGACTCATTGCGAGCTCACAGAACAGTGCTCCGGGCAGCCGAGCGGAAATGGAGGAAAACTCGCCTCCCTGCGGACCTGGCATCCTTTCACTCCCTCCTCTCTACATTTTCCTCCTCTGTCTCTGCTGCTAAAGCCACTTTCTTCCACTCTAAATTCCAAGCATCTGCCTCTAACCCTAGGAAGCTCTTTGCCACCTTCTCCTCCCTCCTGAATCCTCCCCCCCTCCTCCCTCTCTGCAGATGACTTCGTCAACCATTTTGAAAAGAAGGTCGACGACATCCGATCCTCGTTTGCTAAGTCAAACGACACCGCTGGTTCTGCTCACACTGCCCTACCCTGTGCTCTGACCTCTTTCTCCCCTCTCTCTCCAGATGAAATCTCGCTTCTTGTGACGGCCGGCCGCCCAACAACCTGCCCGCTTGACCCTATCCCCTCCTCTCTTCTCCAGACCATTTCCGGAGACCTTCTCCCTTACCTCACCTCGCTCATCAACTCATCCCTGAAGAGCTACGTCCCTTCCGTCTTCAAGAGAGCGAGAGTTGCACCCCTTCTGAAAAAACCTACACTCGATCCCTCCGATGTCAACAACTACAGACCAGTATCCCTTCTTTCTTTTCTCTCCAAAACTCTTGAACGTGCCGTCCTTGGCCAGCTCTCCCGCTATCTCTCTCAGAATGACCTTCTTGATCCAAATCAGTCAGGTTTCAAGACTAGTCATTCAACTGAGACTGCTCTTCTCTGTATCACGGAGGCGCTCCGCACTGCTAAAGCTAACTCTCTCTCCCCTGCTCTCATCCTTCTAGACCTATCGGCTGCCTTCGACACTGTGAACCATCAGATCCTCCTCTCCACCCTCTCCGAGTTGGGCATCCCCGGTGCGGCCCACGCTTGGATTGCGTCCTACCTGACAGGTCGCTCCTACCAGGTGGCGTGGCGAGAATCTGTCTCCTCGCCACGCGCTCTCACCACTGGTGTCCCCCAGGGCTCTGTTCTAGGCCCTCTCCTATTCTCGCTATACACCAAGTCACTTGGCTCTGTCATAACCTCACATGGTCTCTCCTATCATTGCTATGCAGACGACACACAATTAATCTTCTCCTTTCCCCCTTCTGATGACCAGGTGGCGAATCGCATCTCTGCATGTCTGGCAGACATATCAGTGTGGATGACGGATCACCACCTCAAGCTGAACCTCGGCAAGACGGAGCTGCTCTTCCTCCCGGGGAAGGACTGCCCGTTCCATGATCTCGCCATCACGGTTGACAACTCCATTGTTTCCTCCTCCCAGAGCGCTAAGAACCTTGGCGTGATCCTGGACAACACCCTGTCGTTCTCAACTAACATCAAGGCGGTGGCCCGTTCCTGTAGGTTCATGCTCTACAACATCCGCAGAGTACGCCCCTGCCTCACACAGGAAGCGGCGCAGGTCCTAATCCATGCACTTGTCATCTCCCGTCTGGATTACTGCAACTCGCTGTTGGCTGGGCTCCCTGCCTGTGCCATTAAACCCCTACAACTCATCCAGAACGCCGCAGCCCGTCTGGTGTTCAACCTTCCCAAGTTCTCTCACGTCACCCCGCTCCTCCGCTCTCTCCACTGGCTTCCAGTTGAAGCTCGCATCCGCTACAAGACCATGGTGCTTGCCTACGGAGCTGTGAGGGGAACAGCACCGCAGTACCTCCAGGCTCTGATCAGGCCCTACACCCAAACAAGGGCACTGCGTTCATCCACCTCTGGCCTGCTCGCCTCCCTACCACTGAGGAAGTACAGTTCCCGCTCAGCCCAGTCAAAACTGTTCGCTGCTCTGGCCCCCCAATGGTGGAACAAACTCCCTCACGACGCCAGGACAGCGGAGTCAATCACCACCTTCCGGAGACACCTGAAACCCCACCTCTTCAAGGAATACCTAGGATAGGATAAAGCAATCCTTCTCACCCCCCCCCCTTAAATGATTTAGATGCACTATGGTAAAGTGGCTGTTCCACTGATGTCAGAAGGTGAATTCTCCAATTTGTAAGTCGCTCTGGATAAGAGCGTCTGCTAAATGACTTAAATGTAATGTAAATGTAAAAAGCTACGGTCCGGTTGAAATATTATCGATTATTCATTGTAAAAACAACCTGTGGATTGATTATAAAAAACGTTTGACATGTTTCTACGAACTTTACGGATACTATTTGGAATTTTCGTCTGCCCCGTTGTGACCGCTCGAGCCTGTGGATTTCTGAACAAAACGCGTCAACCAAATGGAGGTATTTTAGAAATAAAAATCATCTTTATCGAACAAAAGGAACATTCATTGTGTAACTGGGAGTCTCGTGAGTGCAAACATCCGAAGATCATCAAAGGTAAGTGATTCATTTTATCGCTTTTCTGACTTTTGTGACCAATCTACTTTGCTGCTAGCTGTTTCTAATGTTTTGTCTGCTGAGAGAGATGTCCTAACATAAACGCTTGGATAGCTTTTGCTGTAAAGCTTTTTTGAAATCTGACACGCCAGATGGATTAACAACAAGCTAAGTTGTGTTTTTCTATATTGCACTTGTGATTTCATGAAAATTAAATATTTTAGTAATTTAATTTGAATTTGGCGCTCTGCAATTCAGTGGATGTTGACGAAAATGATCCCGCTAACGGGATGGGTGTGCCAAGAAGTTAACCTTATTTTTTAACCTTATACTAATATGGACTATTTTAGTATACTTATAGTATACTCATAGTATACTTATACTAATATGGACTATTTTCATCTCTTTTCTGGGTAGCTTATCAGAGATAGACATAATATGGAAAAGAGTAAACAAAGCTAGAAAATAAATATACATTCACCAGACCATTAATCAGTTGATGTGTGTAAGTGTGTGTGTGCAGCGGGGTTGAAACTACAAACCCATAGGCTTGGCTCCCTCATCCCTTCCAGTCTTTTAGGAGGGAGGGTGGACAATGAGCCTGTCAAATTAGATGTAGTAGATTTAAGCAATGTCACCACACGCTTTCATGGCTGCAAGTTCTTTCCTCTTCTTGCACACAGCTTCCGGATAGTCCTCATTGAGGAAGATATACATTCGTGTTGGCTCTTTCCAGAACAGCTACCTTGTCCTTGAACCTCAGGAACTTGACCACTAATCGGCCTTGGTCACCTGGTCCGGTGGTGGGTTTTCCAGTTCTGTGGACGTGCCCCACCTCAATCTTCCTGTGGTCCATCTTCAGTTTCTCCGAGATTATTTCCCTCACTTTGTCCTCATAACCCGTCCAGGTCTCATGTGGATATTCTGCAATTCCGTTCATAGCCATGTTGTTCCGCCTCGATTGCCCCTCGAAATAATCTGATTTCTCTGTCATTGTTATTATGGATTCACATATAGAACTGATGTCCTCTCTCAATGACTTACACATTGCTGTCATCTTGCCGTTCTCCTGTTTAAACTCATTGAGCTGACCCTGGGATAACTGCAAACTGTTCTTCAGGTCCCGGACATATTTGGTCAGGTTATCCATTATTTTATTAGTTGACTCCACCAGTATTTGGATGAAACACTTGAAGTTATTTTCTTGTTGTTCTAACAACTGCTTGTCAAACTTTTTTGTTTGTTTAAAATATCCTTCACCTGTGATAGAGAGACACCACTGTCCTCAACGTTTCTCTCAGTGGCTTTGGTGTTTGTCATGGTAGCAACATAGCAGTTCCAGACAGGGCAGGTCACAGGGAAGATTGAAAACAACAAACAGCAGGGATCTAGACAGCCACAAGTCCTGGGCAATCCGAGGTCCCAGCCACAATGGCCAACCGCATTTTATTATTATATTACTGTCACCGGTACACTCTGGTGGAACTGCTAAACTGTTTGCTGCTGACTGTACACTGTACACTGTACCACATGATTGTTGCAGGTTTACTAATGTGTTAGTTCTAGTAGCTAGTAGACTATGAAGTTAATATGTGACTCATTTAAGGAAACTAGGCGTATGTCGTACAGGAGAGGTACAGTATTTGAATGTAAATATGTATTTTTTTAATCAAAATGCATTTTTGGGCAAAAGGACTTCTTGAACATGTGAACTTTTATGTGCCTTAATAATAAACTTGCATGCCATCTGTAAATACGGATACAATTGTTAAATTACAAGCCTAGTTGATTTAGCCATGGAAAAAGTCAGGAACCTTCCCGCTCGCCATGATTGCCTGAGATAATGGATGGGCTGGACATGCCGAGAGATTAGTTCAGATTGGTCAGCCATGTAGCATACTTCTGTCTATAACATGAGCTGTTCTGTATGTGTAGGTAATATTTCCTACCTCAGATTTTTTGAAAATACCCTTAAGAACTGCAAAAGTGTTGCTACTGCTCTCCACTTTCTAGAGGATGATCGTGCCATGGTGACTTTCTCTGACTCTGAAAATGAATCAGACAATGAGGAAATGCCTGATTTAATCTCTCTAGGCTCGATGGGACGCTACCATCCCACCTGACCAACATCCAATGAAAGTGAAGGATGCCAAATTCAAACTACAGAATTGTAAATATTTAACATTCTTGAAAATGCACATGCAATATGTCAAAATAAAGCTTAACTTCATGTTAATCCAGCCATGGTGTCAGATTTCAAAAAGGCTTTACGGTGAAAGCAAACCATGTATTTATCTGAGGACAGCACCCCATCAAACAAACACAAACAATCATATTTCATCCCGCCAGACGTGACACAAAACTCAGAAATAACAATATAATTTATGCCTTACCTTTGAAGAACTTCTTCTGTTGGCACTCCAATATGTTCCATAAACATCACAAATGGTCCTTTTGTTCGACTAATTCCGTCGTTATATCTCCAAAATGTCCATTATTTGGTACGTTTGATTCAGAAAACACCGGTTCCAACTCGCTCAACATGACTACAAAATATCTAATAAGTTACTTGTAATCTTTGTCCAAACATTTCTAACAACTTTCCTAATACAACTTTAGGTATTTTTTCATGTAAATTACTGATAAAATTTAAAGACGGGACGAACTGCTTTCAATAGCGGATAAAAACAAATTGGAGCGAGCTTTCAGGTCGCTCGCCCCAATCACAACAGTACACTAGACTCGACCCTCGTTCTGAACAACCCTACTTCTTCATTACACAAAGGAAAAACATTAACCAATTTCTAAAGACTGTTGACATCCAGTGGAAGCAATAGGAACTGCAAGCAAGTACCTTAGAAATCTAGATCCACATAGAAACCCATTGAAAACACTGTCACCTCAAAAAAGTACATTTCCTGGATGGTTTGTCCTCGGGGTTTCGCCTGCCAAAAATGTTCTGTTATACTCTCAGACATCATTCAAACAGTTTTAGAAACTTCAGAGTGTTTTCTATCCAAATACTAATACTAAGAATGCACTACTAAAAATACTAAGAATGCAATACTAATAATATGCATATCCTAGCTTCTGGGCCTGAGTAGCAGGCAGTTTACTTTGGGCACGCTTTTCATCCGGACGTGAAAATACCGCCCCCTAGCCTAGAGAGGTTAAGTAAAAACATTTTCATTGAACCAGGCATTATAGAGTCTTCTGAAACGGAGATCAACAGTGTTGTTGTCACGGAAGAAGTTATTTGAGTTTTTAAATCAGTGGAATGCCTGGTGGAAGTAGAGTATGATAGCTAAGGAGATGGAGAAATTCTGGCGTTTGATTGCAAATATGCAGAGGGCTTTGAAAAGAGAACACAGAAGGCTGTTGTATAAAACACCTGTCACTGGATTACATCTTCAAGCTAAGTGCAGCTATGACATCAATGACAGAGAGGGAATCTAGCTAGCTACATTTTCAGATATTATACGTTTCTAATTTTGTCAGAAAGTTGTGTAGCAGGCTCAAGGGTGTGGGGTTTCCACGTCACCAAGTTCAATAACAAAACATGCACCAGTAGCACAAATAGAATGCAAATGGGGAGTTTTTTAGGGATTTTGGTACACTGGGGAAGAGGGGGAAATTCACCAATCATCTCACTGTCCACAAGCCGTTCTCGTTGTCCGTTCTGTTTTCCAGGGGTAATCCTCACACTCGGGTCCTCATCCAATCCGGTCTGGTACACATGGGCAGTAGTTCGACAGTCCAGGTCACGACAGGTAATCTCACAGATATTGCTCTCTCTTCTCCCACTCTTCACAACACAGTTGTCTCTCTCCTACTCTGCCCCTTTGTGCAGGCTGCTTCCTCCTTTATCCACAAGCATACCTTGGCTTATCGATCCACAGCCTTGCCTCGTTGGGGCAGGAAGTCCATATAAGGCTTGGGGGTGGAGCCAGCGGGCTGCAAGATATCTCCCCTCAATAACCACTCCCCTCACCTCTCCGTGCCGTCTGCCTCAGTTGTTTTCATTTCAAGTTAAAGTGTACTGTTAGCTTGCTAGCTAACTTTAGCTGGCTGGCTCGCTAGATAACGTTACGTGTATGATGTGTAGTAATATTATTTGTATCTCTAGCTAGCTAACATTGATCCTAGTTTGTTAGCTTTCGCTACCTGCAGATTCATGCATGTTGGCTAGCTATGAAAGTTAGTTTGTATTGCTAGTATGGGTTGGGATTATTTCCGCGTTAAAAACAACTGGGAACTTAGTACTGGGAACTCGGAAATCTCCAACTTCCGACTTCAGTGCATTTAAGACAACTGAGCTCCGACTGGGAAAATTAGTATTATGGTGACAACGATGTAAGCTGTGCGTAGAGTTTTTTTAACATTAGACAAAAGTAGAGACTCCCTCATCTTAAACGGCTTCGACCGCCACTGAAACACACACACACAAGCAAACACACATGGAATGGAAAACAGCTAAACTTATTATAAACTAAACTGACTTGAAAATATAGTAAATCTTGAACCACCATAATTGAGATGAGATGATGTCCTTAACAAACCCCACGGTCCTTACATCTACTGTCAGTGTGCAATAATAACAATTTATCTCCATATGCACATCTACACTCCCTCTATATCCATCCGACTCATCGCTCTCTCAGCCCTCTGCACATTTTGAGAGAGCCCGATGAAGAGCCCTGTCGACCCGGACAGAAAAATCTACCAGAAAAAAATCCATCTCTCATCCCTCACTATCATCCCTCTATCTCCTCCCTCTGGACAGTCATCTTAAAATGTAGAGAAATATCCTGAAGAACAGCACTGTCGTTCTCTACACTGGACCAGGAAAAGCCTTCTCTCTCTCAGTAATGGATCCCAGCTTTCTGCAGTACTCAGAAACAGCCAGACCGGCCAATGGAATGATATATGGCTTTGTTATTACATCCATTATCAATTACACACACACACACACACACACACACACACACCTTACCAAACACTTTGCTAGGCTAACTGTATAGCGTGACAACCTGATGCCCTTGCAGATTACCGTTAGCGAGGGCATATTTAACAATGCTATATGGTGTTAAAGATTTTTTTTAAATAATGGAAAACATTATTCAGCAGTACTTTTTCCAAAAGAGGGATTAGCTAAATTTACCCTCGTCCCAAATCTGTTTGTGCTGTCTTGGCAACGACAGTAGGACTTGCTGAAGTAGCAGTATAAAAGAGCAGCAGAGATAAAAGATGATATATCATAGAAGGTCTATTTTCCAACATCTCAAGTGCATCCTAAATGGCTCCCTGTGCTCTATATAGTGCTCCCGACTCCCCATAGGGCTCGGGTCAAAAGTAGTGCACTACGTAGGGAATAGGTTGCCATTTGGGACACAGTCCTCCTCTCTCAGACAAGGGTTAGTCATACTCAGACAGACTGTAAACGTCAATGTGAATTAGTAAGGTGCCATCTGGTCCTGTAGACATCTGTAGACATCTGCTGAGATCTCTGTCTGTCTCACCTTCACATGCCTCGCTACTGCTATTGCTCATTGATAGTTCAAAACCTATGGCATGTATACCACCTATGGAGAAAGAAAACGCACTGCACATCTGCTGCCTGCCTGCTTGACCAATCTTTTCATCTCACCCTCACATGCAACAGTATGAACACTACTGTAAGTCACTCTGGATAAGAGTGTCTGCTAAATTACTACAATACACATGTAATTGCACATCAGTACCATTACACAGACAGTGGCACGGTTCAAAACCTTTCGGTCATGAGAGGCTCCGAGGGCCCCGGGCTTCAGTATGGAAAAGGTATTTACATTGGTACTCGAATGGGCGCATACATGCACGCTCGCATACACACACTCACTTACTGTAATGTATTTTATAAGAAATCTTTCCTCTGCTGACGCCTGGAGCTGACAGGACAGGACAGTATGTCTACTGTGATGGGGGTCACCTTGGGGTCATGATAAGGGCTGCACCAAATGATTGATGTATTATAATAATTTATTATGCTTATGTTGTATTAATAGAAGGGGAAGGGCTATAAGACCCTCCCCACTACATGTATAGGTTCCTGGACCACAGATTAGTAATATATGCATTATAAGGTTAAATACTGTTCCACAGTTATTTTCTAGTCTCTGCACCTTATAAGAAATGTTCTGAGCACATGTGTGAGCCATTGCAGTCAAAACAGGGTGTCTGTGAGAAAGCGCCTCAAGGCTAAAAGAGACACATAGACACAGACCCCTGCAGGGGAGTAAATAGATAAGTGACAAGCCAGACATACCACTGTAAGCCACACGGGAATGGAAAATTAAGGCTGAGCCCTTAGAAAACCCTGGACTATTGTTTTCTCCTGCAAGTCTGTATAACTGTATATGCATGGGCTTGGTCTCATGAGTAGAAGGTGTTGACGTAGGCAGTTACATCACTAGGGGTTGACTGCAAGTATATTAAAGCAACTTTGACCTGTTTTATTTTGCAGAACTTCCACAAGCGTGCTGTGTTTCTGTTGTCAACTTCCATCTGCAATTGCATTAATAAAGGTTTGATTGATATACTTAAAGAATATATTGTCTGATTGCTGATTTCACCAATAAGCCAATGATTGACAAGGAACAAAGAACCTACCCCAACAACTGTATGGAACCCAGTGTCAATGTGGACCTGTATCTTGCTTCTGTGGAGCTTCCTGTTTAGTAGGACTTCATCCTGGCCGGCTTTAGAGCAACAGCTACACCATCCTACTAATTTCCAGTGTTATAATTGATAACAATAATACCCACTCTGAGACACTCTGTCTCCCAATTCCAAATGTGCAAACCACTGCATTTAACCACGGCACGGCAAGGTGACTGGGACCATCTACAAACAGACCAACTATGACCTCTGTAAGGCAAACAAAGTGGCAAAACGTCAGTATAGAGACAAAGTGGAGTCGCAATTCAATGGCTCAGACACAAGACACGTGGCAGGAACTCCAAACAATTACGGGTTATAAATTGAAAGTCAACCACGACGCCTCGCTTCCGGACAAGTTAAACACCATCTTCGCCCTCTTCAAGGAAAACAACACAGAGCCGCTGATGTGGGCCCACACTTCTCATGAGGACTGTATGTTCCCGATCTCCGTGGCTGACTTGAGTAAGACATTTGAGCGTGTTAACCCTCGCAAGGCTGCCGGCCCAGGCAGCATCCCATGCCGCGTCCTCAGAGCATGCGCAGACCAGCTGGCCGGAGTGTTTACAGACACATTCAATCTGTCACTATTCCAGTCTGTTGTCCCCACATGCTTCAAGATGTCCACAATCATTCCTGTGCCCAAGGAAGTGAAGGTAACTGATCTAAATGACGATTGTCCCGTAGCACTCACTTCAGTAATAATGAAGTGCTTTGAGAGGCTAGTTAAGGATCATATCACTTCCATCTTACCTGACATCCTAGACCCACTACAGTTTGCATACCGCCCCAAAAGATCCACAGATGACACATTGCCCTATCCCACTTGGACAAGAGGAATAGCTATGTAAGAATGCTGTTCATTGACTACAGCTCAGCCTTCAACACCATGGTGCCCTCCAAGATCATCACTAAGCTCAGTGCCCTGAGTCTGAACCTATGCCTGTGCAACTGGGTCCTGGAATTCCGGACAGGCCGACCCCAACTGGTGAAGGTAGGGAACTAACACCTCTGCCACTATGATCCTCAACACGGAGTCCCCACAGGGTGCGTGCTCAGCCCCCTCCTTTACTCTCTCTTCACCCATGACTGCGTGGCCATGCACGTCTCCAACTCAATCATCAAGTTTGCAGACAACACAACAGTGGTAGGCCTGATTACCAACAACGACGAGACAGCCTACAGGGAGGAGGCGAGTGCCTTGGCGGAACAGTGCCAGGAAAATATCCTCTCCATCAACTTCCAACAAAACGAAGGAGCTGATCGTCGACTCCAGGAGACAGCAGAGAGAGCACGCCCCCATCCACAGAGAAGCAGTTGAGAGGGTCAAAAGCTTCAAGTTCACTGACGACTTCAAATTGTCCCTTCACACAGATAGTGTAGTGAAGAAAGTGCAACAGCTAAAGGCTGAAGAAATTTGGCTTGGGCCCCTAAGACCCTCACAAACTGCAGGTGCACCATTGAGAGCATCCTGTCGGGCTGTATCAACCGCAGAGCTTTCTAGAAGGTGGTGCGATCAGCCCAATGCAATATCGAGGGCACACTGCCTGCCCTCCAAGACATCAACAGCACCTGGTGTCACAGGATGTCCAAGAAGATCATCAAGGACCCCAGCCACCCCCTGCACCTTGGAGGCAGCTACACTATAGATGTAGGATCTTTTGACGCTGATCGTTTTTCTGCACAGCAGGAAATGCAAAAATGTAGTGTATTCGAGGTTTAAAAAGGCTAATATTTTCTAGATTTCCAAAAACTAAAAATGTATCAACCCGGGAAAAAAAATGTCCATATAATTATTCACATTTCCTGTTCCTGCAGGATTATTTTCCTGCTGTAGCAAACTGACTCAAATTAAGATTGTACATCTGTTTGTACAATACATAGTATTTTACCCACTTTATATGTACAGTGCATTCGGAAGGTATTCAGACCCCTTGACTTTTTCCTCATTTTGTTTTACGTTACAGCGTTATTCTAAAATGAATTACATAAAAACATGTTCCTCATCAATCTACACACAATACTCTATCATGACAAAGTGAAAACATTTTTTTATGCTAATGTATTACCTTATTTACATAAGTATTCAGACCTTTGCAATGAGACTCAAAATTGAGCTCAGGTGCATCCTGTTTCCATTGATCATTCTTGAGATGTTTCTACAACTTGATTTGAGTCCACCTGTGGTAAATTCAATTGACTGGACATTATTTGGAAAGGCACACACCTGTCTATATAAGGTCCCACAGTTGACAGTGCATGTCAGAGCAAAAACCAAGCAATGAGGTCAAAGACATTGTCTGTAGAGCTCCGAGACAGGATTGTGTCAAGACACAGATCTGGGGAAGGGTACCAAAACATTTATGCAGCATTGAAATTCACCAAGAACACAGTGACCTCCATCATTCTTAAATGGAAGAGGTTTGGAACCACTAAGACCCTTCCTAGAGCTGGCCACCTGGCCAAACTGAGCAATCGGGGGAGAAGGGCCCTGGTCAGGAAGGTGACCAAGAACCTGGTGGTTAGTCTGACAAAGCTCCAGAGTTCCTCTTTGGAGATGGGAGAACCTTTCAGAAGGACAACCATCTCTGCAGCACTCCACCAATCAGGCCTTTATGGTAGAATGGCCGGACGGAAGCCACTCCTCAGTAAAAGGCACATGACAGCCCTCTTGGAGTTTGCCAAAAGTCACCTAAAGGACTCTGACCATGATAAAGAAGGTTCACCGGTCTGATGAAACCAAGATTGAACTCCTTGGCCTGAATGCCATGTGTCACGTCCGGAGGAAACCTGGCACCATCCCTACGGTGAAGCATGGTGGTGGCAGCATCATGATGTGGGGATGTTTTTCAGAGGCAGGGACACTAGTCAGGATCGACTCTCTGAATGTCCTTGAGTGGCCCGCCCGGACTTGAACCTGATCGAACATCTCTGGAGAGACCTAAAAATAACTGTGCAGCTACACTCCCCATCCAACCTGACAGAGCTTGAGAGGATCTGTGGAGAAGAATGGGAGAAACTACCCAAATACAGGTGTGCTAAGCTTGTAGTGTCATACCCAAGAAGACTCAAGGCTGTAATCACTGCCAAAGTTGCTTCAAAAAGTACTGAGCAAAGGGTCTGAATACTTATGTAAATGTGATATTTCCGTTTTTATTTTTATTAATTTGCAAAAATTTCTAAAAACCTGCTTCTGTTTTCTCATTATGGGGTATTGTGTGAAGATTGATGAGGGAAAAAAACAACAATTTCATCAATTTTAGAATAAGGCTGTAATGTAACAAAAAAATGTGGAAAAGTTCCAGGGGTCTGAATACTTTCCGAAAGCCCTGTATATATTGGATTCTTGACATAGCTCACTATAATATACACTGAATGAACAAAACATGAGAAACACCTGATCTTTCCATAACATTGGTTGACCAGGTGAACCCAGGTGAAAGCTATGATCCCTTCTTGATGTCACCTGTTAAATCCACTTCAATCAGTGATGTCGAATTTGAGATGGATACACACCCACAACCCACATACATGCAAATCTGGTATAGACACACACACACACACACACACGCACACACGCACACACGCACACACGCACACACACACATAAGAATCCAGGTTACACACACTGACACGCATACGCACACGCATCGACACTCACCGCAGCCCGTTGGAAGGCTCCTTTGGTATAGGTCCCTCCTCCTCTGTAGGTGATAGCAGGGATCTCTTGGTTAAACAGAGAACACTTGTGCTGGTGTGATTTCGGCGCCTTGACGTGATCCACCCGGGTCACCACGTGGGTCTTGGATGAGAACGTAACCAGGGCGACCCTCGTGTCCTCCGGGGCCACGGGGAAGTCCGAGAGGAGCTTCCGTACGAAGCGCAGCTCGCTCAGGAAGTTGTTGGCCCCCACGCTGGAAGACTCGTCCACCAGGAACACCAGGTCCAGACGTGCGCTCTTCTCCCGGAGCGTGCGCACATTCTTCTTGAAGGCTTGGCCCAGGCGCTCCACCTTGGACTCTGCGCTCTCAGAAAGGGTGAGGTTGAGGGCCGGAGAGGCTGGGGGTCCGGAGCCGTAGCGGAGGGAGCTGAGATGGTGTAGCTGTTGCTCCGAAGCCGGCCAGGTTGAAGTCCTACTAACCAGGAAGCTCCATAGAAGCAAGATGTAGTTCCACATAGACACTGGGTTCCTTACAGTAGACATACTGTCCTGTCCTGTCAGCTCCAGGTGTCAGCAGAGGTAAGGGTTCTTATAAAACACTTTGAAACAGGATGTCCAGTAGTGACGACGACAAGTATTTGATGATGGTGTTTTCCTACGTTCCCATTTGTCTCCAGCCACACTGCAACATGGATACCAGGCAAGGCAGAATTTTTCCACGAGGATTTCTCCAAAAGCACTTCCAAAAAAGAGAATAGCACCAGTGATGATGATGAAATAGTTGTCCTGTGGCCCCGTCTGTCTGTCTGTCTCTCCTCTTCTCTGTTGGAGTCCTGATCTGGTCTTTCTATTAGCGAGGGAGGGCGCTGACTGGAGAGGGCGTGTGGCTGAGCAGTTACAGTGAAATGTCTGTCTGTCCCGCTAGGAGAAGCTACAGCTGATCCCTTCTCTCTCTGTCTCTCTCTTAGTTTCTTGCCCTCAGGCTCCTGTGTGTGTGATGCTCCAGCACCCAATCAGGTTTCAAATGGCCCTCTCCCCCCCTCTCCCAAAATCATTAAAAAAAAATAATGAAAAAAGTTCAGCGCAAGAGGGAGAAAGACACGGAGAGAGAAGGAGAGAGATACAGTGGGAAAAGGGGCAGGGGCAGTTACAGCCGTGAAGTACATTTTATATTTTCTCCTCCTCTCTTCTTCTCTGCTCTTGCTCTTGCTCTCCCTCCCTCTCTCTGTCTCTCTCCCCACCCCTCTCTCTCTCTTTCTTTCTCTTTCCCCTCTCTCTGTCACTCTCTCTCCTCTCTCCCCCCCTCTCCCCTCTCTCTCTCTCTCTCTCTCTCTCTCTCTCTCTCTCTCTTTCTTTCTCTCTCTCTCTCTCTCTCTCTCTCTCCCCTCTCTCTATGTCACTCTCTCTCTCCTCTCTCTCTCTTCTCTCTCAGTCTCTAATTTTCTCTCTCCTCGCTCCTCTCTCTTTCTCTCTCTCTCTCGCTCTCTAACTAGGATTGTTATGTCAGTGGAGCGTCTTGCCTGTCAGCATGTCAACATTCCCAAAGAAAACATCAGCACCAGGCGGCTGTGATCAAGTCCATATGTCTGGCAGGAGGACGCCCCTGACACTCTCTCTCTCACACACACAAACACAGACACAGTCACACCATCTCACACAGCAGACATCAGCAGAACCGACTGAATTAGAAATACTGAGGGAGGGAGGAGGGAGGGAGGGAGGGAGGGAGGGAGGGAGGGAGGGAGGGAGGGGGAGGGAGGGAGGGAGGGAGGGAGGGAGGGAGGGAGGGAGGGAGGGGAGGGAGGGAGGGAGGGAGGGGGAGGGAGGGAGGGGTAAAAATGTACATAGACAATGTTTACTAGATAAAGATAAAGAGTGGATCAGTTAGAGAGATATAAGAAGAGATAGATGAGGGCATCGGATCAGAGATACGGTGTACTCTGGAATCGGTGCTTCATCAAATCCTCATGCCCGTTGTAGCCATCACTTCCTCTCCTCCCTCTCCCCCCTTCTCAAGAAGGTTCTTGTTCAGGGACAGACAATATCAGGAGGAAAATTGGATGTTGTGGAACTGGAATGGTCATAGAGAATAAATTACTTAGAAGTTCTGTGTTAGAAAGTAGAACAGAGGAGTGACAGAGGCTAAACTTTCCCACCGGAGAGAAAGAGAAAGAGTAAGAGAGGACAGACGCAGTGACAGAGACACAGAGAGAGAGAGACAGAGACACAGAGAGAGGGGGGACAGACAGACATAAAGAGAGGGGGGAGTGACAGACACAGACACAGAGAGAGAGACACAGACACAGAGAGAGAGACACAGACACAGAGAGAGGGAGGAGAGAGACAGAGAG
The DNA here is from genome assembly GCF_036934945.1 of Oncorhynchus masou masou. Lineage (NCBI taxonomy): Eukaryota > Metazoa > Chordata > Actinopteri > Salmoniformes > Salmonidae > Oncorhynchus > Oncorhynchus masou. The sequence goes on from NC_088238.1 coordinate 43,099,900, forward strand.
AGAGAGAGAGAGAGAGAGAGAGAGAGAGAGAGGCCCTATCATTAGCCAAGACTGGAGAGGGAGCCCATATAAACCCATTGGTCTTAACAGCACTGGAAACTTCTAGTCTGACAAATGGGAATAGGAGGCAACGTCATAAGGTGTATCCCAAATGACACCTTATTACCTATGGGCACTGGTCAAAAGTAGTGCACTATAAAGGGAATAGGGTGCCATTTCGGACGCAGACACACTCACCAGATAAGTAAGATGGCTTCACTTCAGCTCAGTGGCCGGGACAGAGCAGGAACAGAGAGAAGCTCAGTTGGACAATAAAGAAGAACGTCCAATGAATCCCACTTGGATCAGGTGCAGGACGTGTGCGTCTTCAAAAAGTTTTGGGAGCTCATCAGAGTTTTTTGTTTATGTTGTTCTCTCTTCTTTGTTTCATATTTGTTTATTGTTTATTTCACTTGTCTTGGCACTGTAAACATGTTTTGGCAATGTAAACATATGTTTCCCATGCCAATAAAGCCCTTTGAATTGAATTGAATTTAGTCAGCAGAGAGACACAGAAAGTCAGAATGTAGACAAACATACTGATCAGAACAGCTGCAACTTCCTGCTTTTGGCAACACACACATACCCTTCCACAGACTCTGATGTCCCATGGGACTGTGGGGAGGGGGGGTGAGTGTAAAGAGGGTGTAGGGAAAGGGGGAAGGGAACTGGAGCGTTGTGTAAAGATCCTCACAAAGTTGGTGGTCTGAGAGAGAATCCAGCGTGAAATCACTAAAGAGGATCTGGTTTATAACAGGCCCAGACTGAGATACAGAGACACACACATAGCACATAGTGTGTGTGCAAAAACACACATACTCACAGTTGCTTTGTGGATACAAAGAAACACACACACACACACACACAAAGCTCTCTCTCTCTCTCTCTCTCTCTCTCTCTCTCTCTCTCTCTCTCTCTCTGCACCCCACAGGGCCTGTCTGAGGGCCTGAGAATAGGCCTTCCTGTGGTTAGAGCTCTGTGGGTGCTAGTGCTATGCCTTGGCCTATGGGGCACTCCTCTTCTCCCTGCAGCACACGAACACATACGAACAAACACACATACACACACGCACGCACACGCACACACACACACACACACACACACACACACACACACACACACACACACACACACACACACACACACACACACACACACACACACACACACACACACACACACACACACACACACACACACACACACACACACACACACAGCATTGCTGCTCCACTCTGTAAATAAACTCCTCAGTCGGTCTTGACCAAAAACACAGCCTGTCCACTGTCAGAGTCTGGTGTGTGCAACACGCCCAGACAGGCTACAGAGCAGAGAGAGCAAAGAGCTGTCCTCGACTGAGGTCTGAGGAACACACACACGCAAATACTAGCACATATACACGCACACGGTCATATAGATGCATACACACACACACATTGACACAGATCTTTAACTGCCTCCTCACCTGTCCTTATACATTTAAAATAAATACATGTTGTAATTTAGCAGATGCTCTTATCCAGAGCGACTTACAGTAGTGAGTGCATACATTTGTTTTCGGAGTTCCCACGGCAACTGTAGACTGATGTAAGTGACAACAAATTCCTCACATATCTGTCCAGAGAAAGAGAGAAGAGAAAGGAGGAGGAAGATAAAGTTTTTAAAAAACAGTAGTAGTTCAGTACTTTAAAATACTCCATCTGAACCTCGCATGATAGACACGATTCTGCCTATTAAGCGAAACATACCGTAACATACCACATCACTGTGTTCTGTTTCAAAATAATTATTCAGTTCCACACAGTAAAGATGGTTGAAAAACACTTTTACTTGTCTAGTAAATGTGATTTAGTAGTAGTAAACTACATTTTACCAGTTGTGTTAAAAAAGAAAGGAACAAAAATAGTCACTTCGTAGTTCACACAACCAACAACCATTGGATTCACCCCTCAACTGGATCAGTTTTAAATCAACAACATGCCATGAAGAACAAGAGGGAGCATGAGCACCAGCTCTAAACTGCATTAACATTCAATATTAATGTCCTTAAAAGCCTTTACTTTAATTGTTTAATAAACCCCGTGCCATGTTAGTTTTATATAGCAGTTTAAAGTGTGAGAACACACACTGAGATCTGGGAACTGAATGACATAAACGTGTGTATGCTACGGCACAACACAACAAACTCTTTTTATAAAGCTGTGTTTTAGTTATTTGGGTCACAAAGAAGCTATTAAACGACAACTCCGCACAAAAGGTTGGAAATTGGAATTTGAAAATAAAGACCTACGTTACACTGCCATCTCCAGGTCAAATGGTGTTAGTTCACCATGTTTTCACCTTTCAAACGCCGGTTATGCTGCTCCTGGCTCATCTTTGGACCCTCGTCGGGTTGATCGGGCCGAGCCGAGCCAGGTGGTATAACACTTTGCACTGGTCCTGTCTCTACAGTTGCCCACAGCCACAGCGATGCCAAGATGCGTTGACCATGGAAATTTAATCTCATTCTTGTTCTGTGGCTTTGACACCGTGAAGGGTAAAACATGTCTCGCGACAGGCAGGGAGAAAAGTAGGCCTTTTTAGTGCAAAATGGTGATAGGCCTATGTATGTTCAAAATAATGGTAGTGGTAGCAATGGTATGAATAAATAAGAAGGTTGGCAAAAATGGGCAGAAATCTAAATTCAACTTCAAACTGGGTCTAGAATCAGGCTGCAGGCACTGTAGACTTACACCACAGACTACCACCCTACCCTCGTGGACACACTAAAAAAAAATATTACAGACCACAGGCAAAGTCAGGTAAAAATACAGTGGGGCAAAAAAGTATTTCGACAGCCACCAATTGTGCAAGTTCTCCCACTTAAAAAGATGAGAGAGGTCTGTAATTTTCATCATAGGCACACTTCAACTATGACAGACAAAATGAGAGAAAAAATCCAGAAAATCACATTGTAGGATTTTTAATGAATTTATTTGCAAATTATGGTGGAAAATAAGTATTTGGTCACCTACAAACAAGCAAGATTTCTGGCTCTCACAGACCTGTAGCTTCTTCTTTAAGAGGCTCGTCTGTCCTCCACTCGTTACCTGTATTAATGGCACCTGTTTGAACTTGTTATCAGTATAAAAGACACCTGTCCACAACCTCAAACAGTTACACTCCATACTCCACTATGGCCAAGACCAAAGAGCTGTCAAAGGACACCAGAAACAAAATTGTAGACCTGCACCAGGCTGGGAAGACTGAATCTGCAATAGGTAAGCAGCTTGGTTTGAAGAAATCAACTGTGGGAGCAATTATTAGGAAGTGGAAGACATACAAGACCACTGATAATCTCCCTCGATCTGGGGCTCCACGCAAGATCTCACCCCGTGGGGTCAAAATAATCACAAGACCGGTGAGCAAAAATCCCAGAACCACACGGGGTTGACCTAGTGAATGACCTGCAGAGAGCTGGGACCAAAGTAACAAAGCCTACCATCAGTAACACACTACGCCGCCAGGGACTCAAATCCTGCAGTGCCAGACGTGTCCCCCTGCTTAAGCCAGTACATGTCCAGGCCCGTCTGAAGTTTGCTAGAGAGCATTTGGATGATCCAGAAGAAGATTGGGAGAATGACGTTTTATGGTCAGATAAAACCAAAATATAACTTTTTGGTAAAAACTCAACTCGTCGTGTTTGGAGGACAAAGAATGCTGGGTTGCATCCAAAGAACACCTTACCTACTGTGAAGCATGGGGGTGGAAACATCATGCTTTGGGGCTGTTTTTCTGCAAAGGGACCAGGATGACTGATCCGTGTAAAGGAAAGAATGAATGGGGCCATGTATCGTGAGACTTTGAGTGAAAACCTCCTTCCATCAGCAAGGGCATTGAAGATGAAATGTGACTGGGTCTTTCAGCATGACAATGATCCCAAAAACACCACCCGTGCAACGAATGAGTGGCTTTGTAAGAAGCATTTCAAGGTCATGGAGTGGCCTAGCCAGTCTCCAGATCTCAACCCCATAGAACATCTTTGGAGGGAGTTGAAAGTCCGTGTTGCCCAGCAACAGCCCCAAAACATCACTGCTCTAGAGGAGATCTGCATGGAGGAATAGGCCAAAATACCAGCAACAGTGTGTGAAACGTCACAGAAAACGTTTGACCTCTGTCATTGCCAACAAAGGGTATATAACAAAGTATTGAGATAAACTTTTGTTATTGACCAAATACTTATTTTCCACCATATTTTGCAAATAAATTCATTAAAAATCCTACAATGTGATTTTCTGGATTATTTTTTTTCTGTCATAGTTGAAGTGTACCTATGATGAAAATTACAGGCCTCTCTCACATTTTTAAGTGGGAGAACTTGCACAATTGGTGGCTGACTAAATACTTTTTTGCCCCACTGTAACTTGAACCATTCCTGCCACTCCCTGTGCAAAACCATTGCCTTGTTTACAAGCTGAGGCTATACAGCCATCTATCATAACCCTAAAAGCGCCAACATATTTTTAGCTTAAAAGCACCAAAAGGGGTAATTTTTTTACCCCAAATTGGTAATGATTGCAAAGAGACACTATCTTTCAAGCAGCGAAACGTTTTATTTTATTCACCGTTTGTAACACAAGTAAATTGTTTAAGGTTTACTCAAGTATGACATTTAAGTACGTTCCCCACCACTGGTAAATACCGCCGTCCCTCTTGGTTATGGATAAGTCCGACAATTTCAGAAGGACAAAAAAAAAGGTGTTCGAAATGATGACATGTTGACCCTTGGGGTCAAAATTGACCCCGTTGGCGTTTCGAGGGTTAAGATCACATAATATTCACAGACCTTTCTCAATCAGTAATAAATTGACAAAATGACTGAATCTGCAGAGAAAATGGCTGTTCGCTTCTCGAGCATGTGTAGGTGTATAGCCCACCAGTACGCGCATGTCCACGGTCACACTTCGTAGTAGTAGACCAGGTATTCCCAAACTGGGGTACTCGCAATGCCATCCGGGTTATGACAAATAAAAATGTAATTTTACAAATGTCTTCAAATTTTCAAACAGTTCATTTATAACGGGGCTATAGATTTGGGTGAGTTTTTTTCTCTCGCCTGAGTAGCCTCGTTTCGCTGCCAAAAATAAAATCAAACCATCTAGTGTTCCACGAAATAACAACACAATGTCAAATACAGGTAGCCTAGTCAAATAATTAACACCCAATCACATTAACCGTTACTCTCTCGCAGGAATTCCCCTAACGGTCCATATGTAGCCAAACGTAGCTGCTGCTCATTCCGTTTGCTCTAAAATTAATAAATGGTTAAACAAGTAAGGCCCACGTCCATAGAGACACATACCAACTCTACTGGTAGTACTGCTACTACCAACAGTACTACACCTGCACCTGTCGACGACAAGTTGTTCTGCCTCCACGAGCACATCCAATGCTAGCATCAGTCATTCTACATTTGCTGTTAGCCCAGCTAGCTTGGACACTGACAGTTGTGAATCTGATGCAGCCAAAGAGCTACTGTCCCCTTCCCCGGGAAAGCACCGAACAACAGACAGGGACGTTGGACCATCGAAGAGGTGCAAATATGATGAGAACTACATTGATTTGGGGTTCACCTATTGGGAGTAGTGCCTTTCCTCAGCCACTGTATGTTATATGTGCAAAAGTACTATCTCACAACTCAATGAAACCTTCACTTTTGAGCAGACATTTCGAAACGAAGCATGCCAATTTGAAAAATAAGCCACAGAGTTTTTTGAGTGAGAATTAAGACGACTTTCGAGTAGCAATAAAAGCAACCGATACCATTAATAAGAAGGGGCTAGAAGCATCTTATATGGTGACCTACTGAGTGGCGAGGACAGGCAAGCCCCATACTATTGTGGAGGAATTCATTCTTCGTTCTGCTGGGGATATGGCTGGGACAACAAGTATACAGACAATGTCTTCATCAAACAACACTATTTCACGACGCATCAGTGACATGGCAGGAGATGTTTTGAAAAAATGACTGCTTCGCATACAAGCCAGTGAATTCAGCTGGATGAGTCAACAGACGTGGCGGGCCTGGCACAGCTCCTGATAGATGTCTGTTAAGTTTATCAAATCAAATCAAATCACATTTTATTTGTCACATACACATGGTTAGCAGATGTTAATGCGAGTGTAGCAAAATGCTTGTGCTTCTAGTTCTGACAATGCAGTAATAACCAACAAGTAATCTAACTAACAATTCCAAAACTACTGTCTTATACACACAAGTGTAAGGGGATAAAGAATATGTACATAAAGATATATGAATGAGTGATGGTACAGAGCAGCATAGGCAAGATACAGTAGATGGTATCGAGTACAGTATATACATATGAGATGAGTATGTAAACAAAGTGGCATAGTTAAAGTGGCTAGTGATACATGTATTACATAAAGATGCAGTAGACGATATAGAGTACAGTATATACGTATACATATGAGATTAATAATGTAGGGTATGTAAACATTATATTAGGTAGCATTGTTTAAAGTGGCTAGTGATATATTTTGGCTAGTGACATCATTTCCCATCAATTCCCATTATTAAAGTGGCTGGAGTTGAGTCAGTGTGTTGGCAGCAGCCACTCAATGTTAGTGGTTGCTGTTTAATGACTGTTAAACAGACTGTTGAGATAGAAGCTGTTTTTAAGTCTCTCGGTCCCAGCTTTGATGCACCTGTACTGACCTCGCCTTCTGGATGATAGCGGAGTGAATAGGCAGTGGCTCGGGTGGTTGTTGTCCTTAATGATCTTTATGGCCTTCCTGTAACATCGGGTGGTGTAGGTGTCCTGGAGGGCAGGTAGTTTGCCCCCGGTGATGCGTTGTGCGGACCTCACTACCCTCACTACCCTCTGGAGAGCCTTACAGTTGTGGGCGGAGCAGTTGCCGTACCAGGCGGTGATACAGCCCGCCAGGATGCTCTCGATTGTGCATCTGTAGAAGTTTGTGAGTGCTTTTGGTGACAAGCCGAATTTCTTCAGCCTCCTGAGGTTGAAGAGGAGTTGCTGCGCCTTCTTCACGATGCTGTCTGTGTGGGTGGACCAATTCAGTTTGTCTGTGATGTGTATGCCGAGGAACTTAAAACTTACTACCCTCTCCACTACTGTTCCATCGATGTGGATAGGGGGGAGTTCCCTCTGCTGTTTCCTGAAGTCCACAATCATCTCCTTAGTTTTGTTGACGTTGAGTGTGAGGTTATTTTCCTGACACCACACTCCGAGGGCCCTCACCTCCTCCCTGTAGGCCGTCTCGTCGTTGTTGGTAATCAAGCCTACCACTGTTGTGTCGTCCGCAAACTTGATGATTGAGTTGGAGGCGTGCGTGGCCACGCAGTCGTGGGTGAACAGGGAGTACAGGAGAGGGCTCAGAACGCACCCTTGTGGGGCCCCAGTGTTGAGGATCAGCGGGGTGGAGATGTTGTTACCTACCCTCACCACCTGGGGCGGCCCGTCAGGAAGTCCAGTACCCAGTTGCACAGGGCGGGGTCGAGACCCAGGGTCTCGAGCTTGATGACGAGCTTGGAGGGTAATATGGTGTTAAATGCCGAGCTGTAGTCGATGAACAGCATTCTCACATAGGTATTCCTCTTGTCCAGATGGGTTAGGGCAGTGTGCAGTGTGGTTGAGATTGCATCGTCTGTGGACCTATTTGGGTGGTAAGCAAATTGGAGTGGGTCTAGGGTGTCAGGTAGGGTGGAGGTGATATGGTCCTTGACTAGTCTCTCAAAGCACTTCATGATGACGGAAGTGAGTGCTACGAGGCGGTAGTCGTTTAGCTCAGTTACCTTAGCTTTCTTGGGAACAGGAACAATGGTGGCCCTCTTGAAGCATGTGGGAACAGCAGACTGAGATAGGGATTGATTGAATATGTCCATAAACACACCAGCCAGCTGGTCTGCGCATGCTCTGAGGGCGCGGCTGGGGATGCCGTCTGGGCCTGCAGCCTTGCGAGGGTTAACACGTTTAAATGTTTTACTCACCTCGGCTGCAGTGAAGGAGAGTCCGCATGTTTTCGTTGCAGGCCGTGTCAGTGCACTGTATTGTCCTCAAAGCGGGCAAAAAAGTTATTTAGTCTGCCTGGGAGCAAGACATCCTGGTCCGTCATTGACTGTAGACCCTGCCACATACCTCTTGTGGCTGAGCCGTTGAATTGAGATTCTACTTTGTCTCTATACTGATGCTTAGCTTGTTTGATTGCCTTGCGGAGGGAATAGCTGCACTGTTTGTATTCGGTCATGTTTCCAGTCACCTTGCCCTGATTAAAAGCAGTGGTTCGCGCTTTCAGTTTCACGCGAATGCTGCCATCAATCCACGGTTTCTGGTTTGGGAATGTTTTAATCGTTGCTATGGGAACGACATCTTCAACGCACTAATCAGCGTATTCGTCAATGCTGTTGTCTGACGCAATACGAAACATATCCCAGTCCACATGATGGAAGCAGTCTTGGATTGTGGAATCAGCTTGGTCGGACCAGCGTTGGACAGACCTCAGCGTGGGAGCTTCTTGTTTTAGTTTCTGTCTGTAGGCAGGGATCAACAAAATGGAGTCGTGGTCAGCTTTTCCCGAAAGGAGGGCGGGGCAGGGCCTTATATGCGTCGCGGAAGTTAGAATAACAATGATCCAAGGTTTTGCCAGCCCTGGTTGCGCAATCGATATGCTGATACAATTTAGGGAGTCTTGTTTTCAGATTAGCCTTGTTAAAATCCCCAGCTACAATGAATGCAGCCTCAGGATGTATGGATTCCAGTTTGCAAAGAGTCAAATAAAGTTTGTTCAGAGCCATCGATGTGTCTGCTTGGGGGGGAATACAGTGCCTTGCGAAAGTATTCGGCCCCCTTGAACTTTGCGACCTTTTGCCACATTTCAGGCTTCAAACATAAAGATATAAAACTGTATTTTTTTGTGAAGAATCAACAACAAGTGGGACACAATCATTTGTTAAAAAAGTTTGAAATATCCAATAAATGTTGTTCCACTTCATGATTGTGTCTGACTTGTTGTTGATTCTTCACAAAAAATACAGTTTTATATCTTTATGTTATAAGCCTGAAATGTGGCAAAAGGTCGCAAAGTTCAAGGGGGCCGAATACTTTCGCAAGGCACTGTATATACGGCTGTGATTATAATCGAAGAGAATTCTCTTGGTAGATAATGCGGTCGACATTTGATTGTGAGGAATTCTAAATCAGGTGAACAGAAGGATTTGAGTTTCTCTATGTTTCTGTGATCACACCACGTCTCGTTAGCCATAAGGCATACGCCCCCGCCCCTCTTCTTACCAGAAAGATGTTTGTTTCTGTCGGCGCGATGCGTGGAGAAACCAGCTGGCTGCACCGACTCCAATAGCGTCTCTCCAGTGAGCCATGTTTCCGTGAAGCAAAGAACGTTACAGTCTCTGATGTCCCTCTGGAATGCTACCCTTGCTCGGATTTCATCAACCTTGTTGTCAAGAGACTGGACATTGGCGAGAAGAATGCTAGGGAGTGGTGCACAATGTGCCCGTGTCCGGAGTCTGACCAGAAGACCGCCTCGTTTCCCTCTTTTACGGAGTCATTTTTTGGGGTCGCCGGCTGGGATCCATTCCGTTGTCCTGGGTGAAAGGTAGAACACAGGATCCGCTTCGCGAAAGTCATATTCTTGGTCTTACTGATGGTGAGTTGACGCTGCTCTTATATTCAGTAGTTCTTCTCGACTGTATGTAATGAAACCTAAGATGACATGGGGTACTAATGTAAGAAATAACACATAAAAAAAAACAAAAAACTGCATAGTTTCCTAGGAAAGCGAAGGGAGGCGGCCATCTCTGTCGGCGCCGGAAGAATACGGGGGTCAATAAAGGAAGACATCCTCTTCTGCACACCACTGGAAACCAGAACAACATGAGAGTATATTTTTAAAGTACTGGACAGCTTTGTGACATCAAATGGACTTTGGTGGTCAAGATGTGTTGGTATCTGTACTGGGGCGCAAAAGCCATGATAGGGAGTCATAGTGGAGTGGTATCGTGCGTGCAAGCAGCTGCTCCCAACGCTACTTGGGTACACTGCAGCATCCCCCGAGAGGCCCTTCCTGCCAAGGGAATGCCTGAAATCTTGAAAGACGTTTTGGACACTACAGTGAAAATGGTTAACTTTGTTAAAGCAAGGCCCCTGAACTCTTGTGTATTTTCTGCATTATGAAATGATATGTGCAGCGACCATCTAATGCTTTTACAATGTACAGAAGTGTGCTGGTTATCAAGGGGCAAAGTATTGATACGTTTCTTTGAATTGAGAGACGAGCTTAAAGATATCTTTACTGACCATCATTTTCACTTCTCTGTCCGCTTGCAAGATGACGAGTTTCTCACACGACTGGCCTTTCTGATTTATGTTTTCTCGCCTGAATGACCTGAATCTAGGATTACAGGGAACTATATTCAATGTGTGGGACAAAATTGAGCCTATGATTAAGAAGGTGGAGCTCTTCTCTGTCTGCATTAACAAGGACAACACACAGGTCTTTCCATCATTGTATGATTTTTGTGTGCAAATACACTCAAGCGTATGGACAAAGTCAAATGTGATATAGAGAGGCAGCTAAGTGAGTTTGGTGTGCAATTACTCAGGTACTTTCCCGAAACGGGTGACACAAACAACTGGATTTGTTATCCCTTTCATGCCCTGCCTCCAGTCCACTTACCGATATCTGAACAAGAGAGCCTCATCGAAATTGCAACAAGCGGTTCTGTGAAAATTGAATTTAATCAGAAGCCACTGCCAGATTTCTGGATTGGGCCACGCTCAGAGTATCCTGCCTTGGCAAATCACGCTGTCTTTGCAACCACGTACCTATGTGAAAGTGGATTCTCGGCTCTCACTAGCATGAAACCTCCAATACAACCCAACATTGCAGAGGTATGTGCGTCCTTTCAAGCACACTCTTCTCATTAAACTGTGGTGTGTTATTCGCAATTTTCAATGAACAGATAAGGTTTTATATGTAAGATGGACGGGACTATAAAACGTTTGAGAACCCCTGTTAGAGCATAGTAACTGAGTGCAGACCTGCCCGAGAAGCAGCAACGAGCGAACCGAAAGCACTCTAAATGGAGGCTACTCAATTTGTATTTTTTATAGATTCTTCTTCTTGTCTAAAACATGCATTTTCCCCCAGTCTGGGTACTCAGACAAGGCTTTATATATGTCATACAGTCTTTCAATGAGACCTTTCAAATACTCCAAGCTCTCAATGAAACCTATGTAATGGAATTAGAAGGGCTAGGTATGCCTCTGAAAGTAGTCATGTCATAAACTATTGAACGCACAAGAGAGAATGGGAGTGGAACTCACGGTGAGTGTGATGCGCACAGGCATGCCTGTCGAATCACACACTCTATGTCCACTAGGTGGCATAGTAGTAATAACTGTCGAAAAAAATCAAATGGGTTACAAACAGAGCAGCATATAGTAGGTGACATAGTGTCCTTTTGAGAGAAAAGCTCATTGTATCTGCCTTAAAGCTAGAGTCCAGCTGCGAGATAACAACCTGAGTGATGGGCCTGGAGAAATGTAACCCCTCTCAAATTCATACATACAGGGCCGGATTACCGAATGGGAGCCCCCACCCCCACTCCATAATAACTAATAGATGTTGTTTGGGGAGTGGGGTTGCAAAATGTGTAGAATTGCAAATGTGTAGATAGCAAAATGTGTAGAATTGCAGGAAATTGGCGATGAAACTGCAACATTTTCTCTTAGCCTCATGAAAATGTGTATAAACAGCACCATGGCAAAATGTGTTGAAACGCAGTAAGTTAGCTAATAAGTAAGAGGCCCCAAATGCAGTAGTCCAGCCGTGCATAGACAGAGCTATGGATGCGATATCAATGATATCAAATAAAAAATGAAATATTACATTTACATAAGTATTCAGACCCTTTACTCAGTACTTTGTTGAAGCACCTTTGGCAGCAATTACATCATCAAGTCTTCTTGGGCATGACACTACAAGCTTGGTACACATGTATTTGGGGAGTTTCTACCATTCTTCTCTGTAGATCCTGTCAAGCTCTGTCAGGTTGCTGCAGGTTGCTGCACAGCTATTTTCTGGTCTCTCCAGAGATGTTTGATCGGGTTCAAGTCCGGGCTCTGGCTGGGCTGCTCAAGGACATTCAGAGACTTGTCCCGAAGCCACTCCTGTCTTGTCTTGGCTGTGGGCTTAGGGTTGTTGTCCTGTTGGAAGGTGAACCTTCGCCCCAGTCTGAGGCCCTGAGAGCTCTGGAGCAGTTTTTCATCAAGGATTTCTCTCAGATCATCTTTCCCTCGATCCTGACTAGGTTCCCAGTCATTGTCGCTGAAAAACAACCCTACAGTATGCCAGGTTTCCTCCAGACTTGACGCTTGACATTCAGGCCAAAGAGTTCAATCTTGGTTTCATCAGACCAGAGAATCGTGTTTCTCATGTTCTGAGTCCTTGTGCCTTTTACTGAGGAGTGGCTTCTGTCTGGCCACTCTACCATAAAGGCCTAATTGGTGGATTGCTACAGAGATGGTTGTCCTTCTGGAAGGTTCTGCCATCAACACAGAGGAACTCTGGAGCTCTGTCAGAGTGAACATCAGGTTCTTGGTCACCTCCCTGACCAATGCCCTTCTTTCCAGATTGTTCTGTTTGGCTGGGCGGCCAGCTCCAGGAAGAGTCTTGGTTGTTCAAAACTTCTTCCATTTAAGAAAGATGGAAGCCACTGTGTTCTTGGGGACCTTCAATGCTGCAGACATTTTTTGGTACCCTTCCCCAGATCTGTGCCTCGACACAATCCTGCCTCGGACCTCTACGGACAATTCCTTCGACCTCATGGCTTGGTTTTTGCTCCGACATGCACTGTCAACTGTGGGACCTTATATAGACAGGTGTGTGCCTTTCCAAATCATGTCCAATCAATTGAATTTACCACAGGTGGACTCCAATCAAGTTGTAGAAACATCTCAAGGATGATCAATGGAAACAGGATGCACCTGAGCTCAATTTCAAGCATCATTGCGAAGGGTCTGAATACTTACGTAAATAAGGTATTTCTGTTTTTTATTTGTAATTGTTAAGGGATTTTTATGAATAATGACTAAATTATGTATACATTTCAATCAGAACTATGACTAAACAGAATACTACTATGTTACTGTATGAATGTATGTATCTTATTATAATCATAATACTGAATGTAATGTGTGTAGTTTTCGTCCAGAATTAGAAGGACTGTCTGTTCCTTGTTAGAAACTAATGGAGCTATCGTCAGACTGTTCCTTACAGAACGCCCTGTCTCTACACAGGGAGAGGAGAGACCTTGGGCTAGTAGTAGATTATTTAACAGGTGATGGACAATGTGGGAAGGCTTGTGAACTATACTGGCATTGTATCAGAGTGGAGGAAGGACAGAATAAAACCTATGATGTCATTTTTAGTGTATAACCTGTAGTAAATTGTACCATGATCAGTACTCTCGAGAATAAACGCTATTTTTTTTTCTTGTTTAGTTTTTTAAAATATGACCCCATTTTTCTCCCCAATTTTGTGGTATCCAATCGTTTTAGTAGCTACTATCTTGTCTCATTGCTACAACTCCCATACGGGCTCGGGAGAGACGAAGGTTGAATGCGTCCTCCGATACACAACCCAACCAATCCGCACTACTTCTTAACACAGCGTGCATCCAACCCGGAAGCCAGCCACACCAATGTGTCAGAGGAAACACCGTGCACCTGGCAACCTTGGTTAGCGTGCACTGCGCCCGGCCCACCACAGGAGTCGCTGGTGCGCGATGAGACAAGGATATCCCTACCGGCCAACCCCTCCCCAACCCGAACGAAGGGCCAAGTTTCTTATGAATCACAGTTTCTTATGAATCACAGGAATTTCTATGTTTGTGTGTGTGTGCGAGTGCGTGTGCGCATGTGTGTGTGTGTGTCAAGGGAAGTAAGATTAGATGAGTAAGGTGCAGTGAGGGGAATGATGCCAGAGAGCGATTTCACCTTTAACTCTGCTTACTGAATCACAGACACACACACTCTCTATTCAGCTGCTGGGAAAGCACACGACATCACGTTCTGTTCACCTGACTGGGGCTTTGATTAGAATTTACCGTTTCACTTTCGTAATGATTGCTATGCAATTGCTAATCTTAAAGTTTAAAGATGGGGTGGCAGGTAGCCTAGTGGTTAAATTGTTGGCCTAGGAACCGAAAGGTAGCAAGATCAAATCCCCGAGCTAAAAATCTGTCATTCTGCCCCTGAACAAGGCAGTTAACCTTCTGTTCCCAGGCCGTCATTGAAAATAAGAATTTGTTCTTAACTGACTTGCTTAGGTAAATAAATAACAAAAACAGGGCCTACAAAACTGTTTTGAAGAGTTCTCCTTGTTTCTTCCTCAACTTGCTTTGATTCAAATATAATAATAATAAAATATAATAGAAATATGGAAACCACATGTTTGACGCCGTTACATTAATTCAATTTCAGCAATTACAATGAGCCCTTCCTCCTATAGCTCCTCCCATCAGCCTCCAGTGAGTCACACGTAATGCATATTTCATGAGGCCAGCTGCACCATGAGCAAGTTGTCTGTAACATGATGTCATTTCCATATATGTCGTTTCTAGACTGCTTTCATCCGTGCATACAAGCAGCACATGTGCAAACACACACACACACACACTCATTCAATAACCCACAGGTGAACGCATGGAGAGCTGTATTGTGGGAAACGTCCACACAAACGCATAGTGTAACATTCCACAGATAAATGACATCTCTACAGTGCCACTACACAGACACGTACACACGTACACACTCATTCATTGTGAAACATCAAAACATTCACATTCACCTGACATTATAGCACAGAAGGTTGGCGGCACCTTAATTGGGGAGGATGGGCTCGTGGCTGTAATGGCTCGAGCGGAACCAGTGAAACGGCATCAGATACATTACACCCACACTTCATCAATTCCATTTACTCAGTTCCAGCCATTATTAAGATACATCCTCCCCTCAGCAGCTTCCACTGCATTATAGGTAGCCTACACACACACACGCACGCACGCACACACACGCACGCACACACACACACACACGCACACACGCACACACACACTTCACCACATTCTACAGCTTAACTCTCCAATTTCCGCTCTTTCTCGCTCATGTAGAGCAATTTGTCAGTTTGCTGACTAAAGAAATCCTCACGCAAGTGCTAAAGTCACATGGTGTCAGGAGGGAGAGAGAGAGAGAAGTGAAGGAAGAGAAAGAGGACAGAGACATGGGAAGGATGAGAGCGAAGGTTGAGGAAGAGAAAGAGGACAGAGACATGGGAAGGATGACAGAGACATGGGAAGGATTGAGGAAGGTTAAGAAAGAGGACAGAGACATGGGAAGGATGAGAGCGAAGGTTGAGGAAGAGAAGGTTGAGGAAGAGAAAGAGGACAGAGACATGGGAAGGATGAGAGCGAAGGTTAAGGAAGAGAAAGAGGACAGAGACATGGGAAGGATGAGAGCGAAGGTTGAGGAAGAGAAAGAGGACAGAGACATGGGAAGGATGAGAGCAAAGGTTGAGGAAGAGAAAGAGGACAGAGACATGGGAAGGATGAGAGCGAAGGTTGAGGAAGAGAAAGAGGACAGAGACATGGGAAGGATGAGAGCGAAGGATGAGGAAGAGAAAGGGAGTTACAAAGGAGAAATAGCGAGTGTGAGAGAGAGGGGGGGGGCAGGCGAAGAGACGAAGGGACCCTGGCAGAAGGAAGTGGGAACTGGATTGAGCCAGACCTCCATGAATACACTCCTATCAACCCATACATGCAGAGGAGGGGGTGGAGAGGTGGCAGGGCATCTGGGGTGAATATGAGACACACACACACACACACACACACACACACACACACACACACACACACACACACACACACACACACACACACACACACACACACACACACACACACACACACAGCACACACACACACACACACACACACACACACACACACACACACACACACACACACACACACACACACACACACACACACACACACACACACACACACACACACACACAGCAACACACACACATACTCAGCCTGGTACTGTATGAGGTGCATTATACCTCTCCATAGGTGAAAGAGAAACAAGTGGGTTTAGTTTAATCAGCTATAGTTAGTTGCTTGACAAAAAGCATCAGACCTACACTGCCTCTTGTCATATGCTCAGAGTTCAGCTGGCTCAGTTGGTTGGAGGCATGGTGCTTAAAAACAAAACAGTTGTGGGTTGGATAATATGTACTGTACAGGTGTAGGATCTTAATTTGACCAATATGAAATGCAGTTTCAACGTTGCTTGATCAGTGTTATGGCTTTTATCTAGCCAGAATTAAGCTAGATGAAAAGTGAAATACTTTTAAAATAACACTGTCAAGATATAAACATGTGCAAGATATAAACATGTGCAAACACTGCCAATGGTACCACCCACTAACCAGAAATACACACACACACAAACAGGTGCTAATGGTGCCTGACATACAAACAAACAAAAGCATTGGCAGACGAACACATTTTCACTTCGTGCAGAGGCACAATACTAACTATACACACACCTCACCCCTCACTCACTTAATCAACCTCTCACCAAAACAAACTGAGATGCAGTACACTCTTAGAAAAAAAGTGCTATCTAGAACCTAAAAGGGATCTTTGGATATCCCCATTGGAAGAAGAACCCTTTTTGGTTCCAGGTAAAATCCTTTTGAGTTCCATGTAGAACCCTCCACAGAAGGTTCTACCTGGAACCAAAAAGGGTTCTCCTACTGGGACAGCCGAAGAACCCTTTTGGAACCTTTTTTTCAACGAAAACAGAGCAGATGAACAGATAGTGGAAGATGGCGATGTGATCCATACGTTTGTTTGAGGAAGGATTTGAACATATTGTTCCTGGACCTTGGCGTGCCTCAGCAGCATGGTAAACACATGGCTCGAATTACGCTCCTCCACTCCTCCACTACACGCCTCTTACGCTCCCTCTCCCCTTCATGGAGGAAGGAGAGAGAGAGTGTGTAAGAGGCCTGTAAAGGAGACAGGGAGTGTAAGAGGTGTGGAGTGTAGGAGCGTAATTCGAGCCATGTGTTTACCAAGACGCTTGTTTACCAAGACGCTCTATCTCTGACGACACAACGGTGGTAGTCCTGATCACTGACAACAATGAGAGAGACCTGGCAGTGTGGTGCCAGGACAACAACCTCTCCCTCAATGTGAGGAGGACAAAGGAGCTGATCGTGGACTACAGGAAAAGGAGGGCCGAACAAGCCCCCATTAACATCAACGGGGCTGTAGTGGATCGGATCGAGAGTTTCAAGGGCAGACTGAAAATATTTGGCATGGTTCCCCAAATCCTCAATAAGTTCTACAGCTTTACCATCGAGAGCATCCTGACCGGTTGCGTCACCGCCTGGTATGTCAACTGCTCGGCATCTGACCGTAAGGCGCTACAGAGAGTAGTGCGTATGGCCCAGTACATCAAGGGGGCCAAGCATCCTGCAATCCAGGACCTATATAATAGGCGGTTTCAGAGAAAATCCCATAAAATTGCCAGAGACTCTAGTCACCCAAGTCATAGGCTGTTCTCTCTGCTACCGCACAGCAATCGGTACCGGAGGGCCGAGTCTAGGACCAAAAAGGCTCCTTAACAGCTTCTACCCCCAAGCTATAAGACTGCTGAATAATTCATCAAATGGCCACTGGACTATCTACTATTTACATAGCCCCCCCCCCCCCCATTTGTTTTGTACACTGCTGCTACTCGCTGTTTATTATCTATGCATAGTCCCTTCACCCCTACATACATGTACAAATTAAATCTAACCTGTACCCAACGAAAACTGACTCGGTACTGGTACCCCCTGTATATAGTCTCGTTATTGTTATGTTATTGTGTTACTTTTTATTATTTTTTACTTTAATTTATTTGGTCAATATTTTCTTAACTCTTCTTGAACTGCACTATTGGTTAAGGGCTTGAGCGTGAGCATTTCACGGTAAGGTCTACAGTTGTATTCGGCGCATGTGACAAATAAAGTTTGATTTGATTTGATTGAAACTCCGTGTGGCCGTGGTAGATCCCTTTTGTGTTTCAGCAAGTAAAATATTTATACCACCAGGTGATTAATCATTATTTGGCACTAGTCATGCTGTGGATAGCCCACTTGCTGTATCCTCGCCATGTCTTAAAAGGTAGACAGGGTTCTGGGAACACACCCACCCTTCCATGGAAGCAGCTGTATTTTATTTATACTGAGTCATCACTTGACTTCTTCAGGGCCCATATTCATACATATTCAAATCCCATATTCATACATATTCAAAGTATGAGTGCTGTTCCAGACACAGTGTTGCCTTCAGATCATAATGAACAACATATCATGGGCAGAAAAGGACCTGATCTGAGATCAGCACCCTTACTCTGAAACACTTTATGAACACGGGCCCTGATGGTTTGATTTTCATTTAAATCACAGAACATGCTGAGAACATACACTACAAGACCAAAAGTATGTGGACACTTACTCGTCGAACATCTCATTCCGAAATCATAGGTATTAATATTGAGTTGGTCCGCCCTTTGCTCCTATAACAGCCTCCACTCTTCTGGGAAGTCTTTCCAATAGATGTTGGAACATTGCTGCGGGGACTTGCTTCCATTCAGCCACAAGAGCATAAATGAGGTCGGGCACTGATGTTGTGCAATTAGGCCTGGCTCGCAGTTGGCGTTCTAATTCATCCAAAGTTGTTCGATGGGGTTGAGGTCAGGGCTCTGTGCAGGTCAGTCAAGTTCTTCCACACCGATCTCGATAAACCATTTCTGTATGGCCCTTGCTTTGTGCACGGGGGCGTTGTCATGCTGAAACAGGAAAGGGCCTTCCCCAAACTGTTGCCACAATGTTGGAAGCACTGAATGGTCTAGAATGTCATTGTATGCTGTAGTGTTAAGATTTACCTTCACTGGAACTAAGGAGCCTGAACCATGAAAAACAGCCCCAGACCATTATTCCTCCTCCACCAAACTTTACAGTTGACACTATGCATTGGGGCAGGTAGCATTCTCATGGCATCCACCAAACCCAGATTCGTCCGTCGGACTGCCAGATCTTAAAGCGTGATTTATCACTCCAGAGAATGATTTTCCAATGCGAGTCCAATGCTCTGGGGCTTTACACCAGTACAGCCGACACTTGGCATTGTGCGTGGTGATCTTAGGCTTGTGTGTAGCTGCTCAATGGAAACCCATTTCATGAAGCTCTCAACAACAGTTATTGTGCTGATGTTGCTTCCAGGGGCAGTTTAGAACTCGGTAGTGAGTGTTGCAACCAAGGACAGATGATTTTTGGACTCTGCGGTCCCATTCTGTGAGCTTGCGTGGTCTACCACTTCGCGGCTGAGCCGTTGCTGGTTCTAAACATTTCCACTTCACAATATCAGCACTTACAGTTGACTGGGACAGAAATTAGACAAACTGACTTGTTAAAAAGGTGGCATCCTAAGACGATGCAACATTCTACTGCAAATGTTTGTCTATCGAGATTGCATGACTGTGTGCTTGAATTTATACACCTGTCAGCAACGATTGTGGCTGAAATAGCTGAATCAACTCATTTGGTGTCCACGTACTTTTGTATATATAGTGTAACTGTGTGTGATAACAAGGGCCAGGAGATTATCCCTGCTAGGTCACATGATGAGGAAACACTCCTGGCCCATGTGATGATTACTTCCACAGCAGTACTTATGCTAAACACAGTGAGTGTGACTCTCCCACCCACCCATTCCTCCTCCTCACCCCAGCCCCAGCACTCTGCCTATTGCATCATAGCAGTTCCAGGTGGAAATACCAAGTGGAACAACTATCATTCACTTTTACAATGGGCCCATCCATTTCATCACCTCAATCAGCCCACAGATTGACCAGATGATGTACATTCCAATCATAATGGATGGTGGATGTTACTGCAAGTAGTAAAACACACTTGTCTTAACAATAAACAGCTTTCTTTTCTTCTTTCCTTTTTATTGTAGGTAGGTACAGGGAATGGCTTCAAATGCGATAAGATGAGATGGACAAAATCGTCTTGCTCCTTTTCCACAAATATAACCCTGATATACAGCCATTGGAGCTTTACGGCTGGGTTTGGTAGGAACGGTTGTGATTGTTGTAGAACTAACTAATCTAATGGCCTGTTAGGTGAGGTTCGGTTGACTACTTGGCATTCTCTCGGGTCTCAGTGGCACCACAGCCATTACCTTTGTGTTTGCATGTTATTGTTCCAATTTTCCAGCCACTGAGCAGCAAACGAACTGAAAAGCCACGGTTACACATTAACCCTCCATATCTGGAGAATATCCCCGCCTTTTACATGGTGTTTCCTCACCCATAGAGGCGTGTGTGTGTGTGTGTGTGTGTGTGTGTGTGTGTGTGTGTGTGTGTGTGTGTGTGTGTGTGTGTGTGTGTGTGTGTGTGTGTGTGTGTGTGTGTGTGTGTGTGTGTGTGTGTGTGTGTGTGTGTGTGCGTTTGCGTGTGCGTGCGTGCGTGTGTGCGTGTGCGCGCGTGCGTGCGAAGCATACTGTTTTATGTTATCACTGTGATAAAAGCAGAGGAACCGCTGAGTCAGGACAGGCCTTTGGAGTTCACACTCAGGACACAGAGCACAGCACTGCCGCTCACAGTAAAAAGAGAAGCACAGCCACACAAATGTAGATGTTTCAACTAATTACTAAGTGGTTCCACAGCCTTATTTTAATTCAACTTTTCAGTCCAAGTGTTAACTGAACCACAAAAACAATGTGGCTCCAAACATAGCTCCAACTTGAGAAAACTTTGGCAAGAATGCAGTCAGTTTAACACACAGTGCTTTCAAAACTTCTTGAGGCTAGGGGGCAGTATTTTGATGTTTGGATGAAAAATGTGCCCAAAGTAAACTGCCTATTTCTCAGAGCCAGAAGCTAGAATATGGCAGATTAGGATAGAAAACACTCTAAAATTTCTAAAACTGTCAAAATATTGTCTGTGAGTGTGAGGAAAATCCATCCAGGAAGTGCTGTTTTTCTGAAACCTCTCTTTTCCATTGCAAGCCTATCCTCCATTTAAAGGGATATCAACCAGATTCCTTTCCCTGTGGCTTCCACAAGGTGTGAACAGTCTTAAGACATAGTTTCAGGTTGTTATTCTTAAAAATGAGCGAGAATGATCACATCGCGTCAGTGGATAGCCAGATGTCCTCAGATTTGTGCATGCGTGCGCCACTGGAGCGAGACCTTTTCTTTCTCTCTTCTATTGAAAAGGCTACCGTCCGGTTGAAATATAATCGATTATTTATTGTAAAAACAACCTGAGGATTGATTATAAAAAACATTTGACATGTTTCTATGAACTTTATGGATACTATTTGGAATTTTCGTCTGCCCGTCGTGACCACACGAGCCTTTGGATTACTAAACAAAACGCACCAACCAAATGGAGGTTTTTGGATATAAAGAGAATCTTTATTGAACAAAACAAACATTTATTGTGTAACTGGGAGTCTTGTGAGTGCAAACATCCAAAGATCATCAAAGGTAAGCGATTAATTTTATTGCTTTTCTGACTTTCGTGACCAATCTACTTTGCTGCTAGCTGTTTGTAATGTTTTGTCTGCTGAGAGCTGTCCTCACATAATCGCATGGTTTGCTTTCACCGTAAAGCCTTTTTTAAATCTGACACGCCAGTTGGATTAACAACAAGCTACGCTGTGTTTTGGTATATTGCACTTGTGACTTCATGAAAATTAAATATTTTTAGTGATTTAATTTGAATTTGGCGTTCTGCAATTCACCGGATGTTGACGAAAATGATCCCGCTAAAGGGATCTGTGCTGATCTTCCTGCTATGCCACCATGTCTGTGTCAATTAAAATTTAATTTGACTATTCTTTCATCATTTATTTGATTTACTTATTTAGCCAATTTGAGGTTTTTATGTATAGTCGTCTAATGTTGGTGGGGCAAATGTCTCTGTTTTAATGTTACTCCTTAATCACTATGATCAATTAAATAGTTTTTCTTGAGTGTACTTTTAATAGAGCTGAGATTTACTTTGAATTGCAAAGTGTATCAAAACAAGTGAAATCAGTAATTGGTGGCAAAGCAGAAAGATTGGCATGCTGTGATCCAAGAGTTCAAATCCCAGGTGAGGACATGTTGAATAATAATTACTGTACACTCTTAGAAAAAAAGGTTCTGAGGCTGTCCCCATAGGAGAACCATTTTTGGTTCCAGGTAGAAGGGTTCTACCTGGAACCAAAAGGGATTTGTCAAATGGTTATTCTATGGGTGTAACGAATGTCGTCGGGAGAAGGAGAAGAGGACCATGGTGCAGCGTGGTAAGTATTGCGTTTAATAATGCGTTTAATAAATATGAACACTTGAACAAAAAAACAAACAGTTCTGCAAGGTGCAATACACAAAACAGAAAACAACTACCCACAAACACAGGTGGGAACAGGCTACCTATGTATGGTTCTCAATCAGAGACAACGATTGACAGCTGCCTCTGATTGGGAACCATACGCGTAGGCCAAACGCGTAGAAATACAACACACAGAACAAAACATAGAAATTAAAAACATAGAATGCCCACCCCAACTCACGCCTTGACCAAACCAAAATAGAGACATAAAAAAGGAACTAAGGTCAGGACGTGACAATGGGGTCGGCCTAAGAATCCTTTTTGGTTCTAGATAGCTCTTTTTTTCCTAAGAGTGTATAAATGAATATGCACAATGTAACGTGTTTGTCAAATATGTAAGTCGGGAAAAAAATATGTTAAAACACTGTGTGTAACTAGTTCCACAGCCTTTTTTTAGATAAGATGCCCAAATAATCATTTCTAGTTGAATTAACATATGACACAATTTGAGCGAACACATCCTTTTAGGCTGACAGTGTTTTCTCATGTTAGAGCTAAGTTTGGGACAACTAAAAACATTAAGTTCAGGTAACACTTTGACAGAAAAGTTGAGTATTAAAAGCCCGTGGAGCCAGTTACTTAATAATATTTATATAATATTTAGATTTGTTTTACAGTTTTTTTGTTTTACTTTATCCTTACTCTACATTAATATTTTTCTGCTTCATCTGCTTCTTCTTCTTATTATTTTACATTCCTTTCTGCTTCCTCTTCTTCTTCTTCTTCTTCTGCCTTTTCTTCTTCTTCTATACTCCTTTTTGCTTCTAGCCTCATTTCTTCCCCTCTACACTTCTTTATGGTTCTCCTTCTACACTCTTTCTTCACCTCTAGCTCCCTCCGTGTAATCTTTTTGTCTTAGATATTTTGTGGTTTTCATTTCTCATTTTTGCACGGATCCCCCTTCCCGCCTATCATTCTTCTCTCTATGCATTTCTCATCTGCCAATTATTTCGACCCTCTGTCTCTCCCTCTCTCTCTCACCTCCGTCTCCTGTGTGATAGCAGGCATTGTCTTTCCTTATCTCGTTGCCCTAATGGTCCAGTGGAAAGATCATCAAGCCGTACACACACACACACACACACACACACACACACACATGTGCGCACACACTCACGTACAACACACACAAACACACACACACCTGTGCGCACACACTCACACACAACACACACACACACATACACACACACATATATACACACATACTGTAGGAGCCTGTCTCTACCTGTTATGTGAGCCAACAACCAACTGTGCAAACAGAAAGATCCTTCTTAACCTATTCACTGCTCTGTCTCAATGATCAAAACAGGAAACACTTTGACAACTCTTCAGTCTACACTAGGGTACATTAGTACACAAACATATGATACTTAAGACTACTAGATTAGATCAGCACAGTACACTTGTAAACTTGTAAACAGAACCCAAACATGGGATTATTGAAAAACACTTTGTGACAACTGCTGATGTGACCTGCTAACCATACTTAGGTATCCTGGTTTCACTTTTGAGTTGTGGGTGATTATTTTCCTGTGTCTGTGTTTGTACCATATGGGACTGTTTCGTTTGTTTCGTTCTTTCACTTGTTATTTTGTATTTTGTAGTGTTCAGTTTAATAAACTAAAATGGACACTTACCATGTTGCACATTGGTCCGATCTCTCATACTCCTCCTTCTCAGAAGAAGAGGACGAGCGTTACAGAATCACCCACCACCAAAGGACCAAGCAGCATGGTAACGGGCAGCAGCAGCGATATCAGGACTACTGGACATGGGAGGAGATTCTGGACGGCAAGGGACCATGGGCACAGGCTGGAGAGTATCGCCGCCCCAAGGCAGAACTGAAGGCAGCAAAAGCCGAGAAGCGGTGGTATGAGGAGGCAGCATGGCAGCGCGGTTGGAAGCCCGAGGCAGCCCCAAAATATTATTGGGGGGGGCACACGGGGAGTGTGGCGAAGTCAGGTAGGAGACCTGCGCCAATTCCCCGTGCTTACCGTGGAGAGAGAGGGACCGGGCAGGCACCATGTTATGCCGCGAGGCGCACGGTGTGTCCCCGGTGCGCAGGTATAGCCCGGTGCGGTGCATAGCAGAGCCTCGTATCGGCCGGGCTAGAGTGGGCATCGAGCCAGGTGCCATGAAGCCGGCTCAGCGCATCTGGTCTCCAGTGCGTCTTCTCGGGCCGGGGTACATGGCACCAGCCCTACGCATGGTGTCCCCAGTTCGCCAGCACAGCCCAGTGCGGGCTATTCCACCTCGCCAGCACAGCCCAGTGTGGGCTATTCCACCTCGCCACACTGGCCTGGCTACGGGGAGCATTCAGCCAGGTAGGGTTGGGCAGGCTCGGTGCTTGAGACCTCCAGTGCGCATTCACGGTCCGGTCTATCCGGTGCCATCTCCACGCACCAGCCCTCCGGTGGCAGCCCCTTGCACCATGCTGTTTCTCCGTCTCCTCCCTACAGGTGCTCCCACCTGTCCAGTGCTGCCAGAGTCTTCCTCCTGCCCAGCACTGTCAGAGTCTCCCGTCTGTCCTGAGCTGCCAGAGTCTCCCATCTGTCCTGAGCTGCCAGAGTCGCCCGTCTGTCCTGAGCTGCCAGAGTCGCCCGTCACTCCGGAGCTGCCAGAGTCGCCCGTCTGTCCTGAGCTGCCAGAGTCGCCCGTCTGTCCTGAGCTGCCAGAGTCGCCCGTCTGTCCTGAGCTGCCAGAGTCGCCCGTCCTGAGTCACCCGTCTGTCCTGAGCTGCCCGTCAGCTGTCAGTCAGGAGCTGCCAGAGCCACCCGTCTGTCCTGAGCTGCCAGAGTCTTCCTCCTGCCCAGCACTGTCAGAGTCGCCCGTCTGTCCTGAGCTGCCAGAGCCACCCGTCTGTCCTGAGCTGCCAGAGCCGCCCGTCAGTCAGGAGCTGCCAGAGCTGCCCGTCAGTCAGGAGCTGCCAGAGCCGTCCGTCAGCAAGGAGCTGCCAGAGCCGTTTGTCAGCCAGGAGCTGCCAGAATCGCCCGTCACTCTGGAGCTGCCGGAATCGCCCTTCACTCCGGAGCTGCTGGAGTCTCCCGCCTGTCCGATGTTGCCTTTGGGGGGGGGATACTGTCACGTTCTGACCTTAGTTATTTTGTTATTTTGTTATGTCTTTGTTTAGTATGGTCAGGGCGTGAGTTAGGTGGGTTGTCTATGTTCCATTTTCTATGATTTGGGATTTCTGTGTTTGGCCTGGTATGATTCTCAATCAGAGGCAGCTGTCAATCGTTGTCCCTGATTGAGAACCATACTTAGGTAGCCTGTTTGCACCATACGGGACTGTTCCGTTTGTTTCATTCTTTCACTTTGTTATTTTGTATTTTGTAGTGTTCAGTTTAATAAACTAAAATGGACACTTAGCACGCTGCGCATTGGTCCAATCTCTCGTACTCCTCCTCGTCAGAAGAAGAGGACGAGCGTTACAGATTCTGGTAATTTCTTATGAATGTTGAAAATTCTTGAAGAAAGAAAATCTTAAGCATATTGTACAGAGCGCCGGCTCATTCCATCCCCTGGATTCTGCTACTGTCTGGAAGGTAAGCGCGTACTTGGCAGCGGTCTGGTCATCCTGCCATAGTTGGAATAGGTGCTCACCGCCCTCTCTGCCCTCCAGTGGCTGATCGAAGATACCTCTGAACAGAGCCATGAACCCCTAATCCGAATCCAGCTCCTCCTCTCCTCTTTCCCAGACAGCCGTAGCCCACTCCAACACTCGCCTAGTCAGCAGAGAAATAACCGTGGCAACCTTGGACCTCTTGGTGGTGGGAGCTCCCATCTGTTGCGCAAATTTGAGGGAGCACTAGAGTAGGAAGCCACGGCATTTAGATGGAATTCCCTCATATTTGTCTGGTAGAGACAAACAGACATCACTGACATGGGCAGACGGCTGAATAGACTGGTGTGCTAGCTCGCTGGGTCGAATGGTGGTAGAGTATCTTCCGCTAGTTGAAAGGCAACGCCTCTCGGTATGTTCGAGACGTTGAAGAATGCAAAGGACCTCCGCCATAGCCGTCCCCAGTTGCGCCAGCTGGTCATGGTGCTGACGATGTAGGTATCCCTGCTCGTTGACCATCTGGGAGATGTTCTGATTCAATGCTGCTTCCATTTGGTGAGGCAGTATTCTGTAACGGAGTCGCTGGGAGTCAAGAAGCAGGTGCAGGGGGTGAGTGTTAATAATACAAGAAACATGGAACGATACAAATCAAGAGTAGTGTTTGGACAGGAAACACATAACCAATACTGCCTGGGGAATGAACATAGTGACAGACATAGGGGAGGTAATCAGTGAAGTGATGGAGTTCAGGTGAGTCACATGAGGTGCAGGTGCGCGTAATGATGGTGCTAGGTGTGCGTAATGATGGTCGATGTTGAGCGCCGGAGAGGGGGAGTAGACGTGACAGTATACCAGGACTCATTTGTTGAAGATGTTAAAAAATGTATGTTGGTCTGATTTGTATTAATTGAGAAATGTGACTAAACTGAAATGATATTACCAAAACAAGATAAATGACATATAAAAAAAACTTTGGAACACCTTAAATGATATTATGGGATGAAAACCCAATTCATCTCCGTCGTTTAATGAAGTTGATGAGTCATTCATAACGAAACCATTCGATATAGACAATCATTTCTATGACTATTTCACCCGGTAAAGTGGGCAAACCGAGAAGTGAAATGACATCATATGTGTGTAATGAAGATCTAATAATGAAAGTTTGTGTGGAAGAGGTGGAAAAACAGTTGTTATAC
The DNA here is from genome assembly GCF_036934945.1 of Oncorhynchus masou masou. Taxonomy (NCBI): domain Eukaryota; kingdom Metazoa; phylum Chordata; class Actinopteri; order Salmoniformes; family Salmonidae; genus Oncorhynchus; species Oncorhynchus masou. The sequence goes on from NC_088238.1 coordinate 43,127,244, forward strand.
ATCAATAATGATAAGCCACCAGGTATAGACAACCTAGATGGGAAACGGTATTGCCACCCGCATTTGCCATGTCTTTAACCAAAGCCTGTGTGTCCACAGGCGTGGAAGGACCCTAAAAGTAATTCCACAGCCTAAAAATAGTAAAGGACCCTTTGCTGGCTCTAACAGCTAATTGCTTCTTAGTAAATTGAGGGAGCGAATTGTGTTTAACGTTGAACAAATACAATTATATTTTTTAAAGAACAAGTTAACTACTGACCTTCAGCATGCATGTACAGAAGGGGACTTTAACTGCACTAACTCAGACGACTGATGATTGGCTAAAAGAAATGGATCATATGATTACAGTTGGAGCTGTATTGTTCGATTTCAGTGCAGCCTTTGATGTTATTGATCACAATTTGTTATTGAAAAAACAAGTTGAAGAAGCTGAGGTCCTGGGAGGAACATTGGATGGTCAGTTATCATGGTCCAGTCGTACTGACAAAATTGTTGTGAAGATGGGGAGAGGCATGTCTGTTATATAAACATGTTAAATATCAACTATACTAGTTGTTCAGGCTCTGATCTTGTCCCATCTTGATACCTGTCCAGTAATGTGTTCAGGTGCAGAAAAGACATACATAGCTAAGTTGCGACTGGCTCAAAACCAAGCAGCACGCCTTGCCCTTAACTGCACACACAGAACTGGCATCAACAACATGCATCATAGTCTTTCATGGTTGAGGGTTGAGGAGAAATGGACTACTTCTCTTCTAGTCTTTTTAAGAAATATTTGCCTGGTGAAAATGCCTAACCACTTGTCTAATATATTTGCATACACTTCAAACAGACATACATACCCCACCAGCCATACCACTATGTGTTTCTTCACGGTAACCAATTAAAAAAAAACAGATTTAATGTGTCGCTCAGTTATGTATAGAACCATGTCATCATGGAATGCTCTGCCACCAGAGGTTACTCAGGCAACAAAATAAGCTTTAAAAAAACAGATAAGAAACTATTGTATCACCAATGCCTCTCCTCTTTCTAAAGATCTACTTTAACTGTACTGTACATAAGAATATGAAGATGTATATGAATCGTGTGTAAATAGTATTTTTGTTGTCTCTTGGTGTCTTTGCTTCATATCTCTTCTTAACATTTTTATTTTGAATTGAATGTAATATCTTATCTAGTTCTTGTCTATTACTGTTCTGTACTTTGTCATGTATTTGTACATTTAATGTGGACCCCAGGAAGTGTATCTGCTGCATGTGCGGTAGCTAATTGGGATTCTAATAAACTAAACATGTCATGCTAATTTAAACAAGCAAAGCAGGTTTAGCTCCTCACCCTCGCATACAGTGTTGGAACAAACTGAAACATCAGAATCACATTTAATCCTTTCATCACTAGAGCTCTAAGCACTCAGAACAAAGAACAAGTTGCATAACCTGGACGAATGATTTCTTAAAATAGCCTTCAGCGAGGTGGCATCCCAAAATGGCACCCTATTCCTTATGTGCCCTGGTCAAAAGTAGTGCACTATATAGGGAATAGGGTGCCATTTGGCATGCCTGCTCTCTGTTGAGAGGGACAGATGAGAAGTATCACCTACACTTAAAAAAAGGCTCAGTTAAAAACAATGTGGGTTATTAGGTAACCCAGACCTGGGTAAATATTAGACAGATAACACGCTGAGTTATTTTGACCCAGCCAGTTGGGTTGTTTGGATTAACCAAACATGGGTTAATTTAACCATCAGTTGGGCCTTTATTCACTTTCATACTGGGTTGATCCAGCAGCTGGGTATTATTAAATATAATCCACAGGTTATTTTCAAGATGCTTGGCTTATTAGGACTGTGGCTTTCAGATAGTTATTTTGGCCACTCGTGAGAGTTAATGTCATTGCTGCTCATGTTAAGATTGTACATTGCAATGTTCCATTTTCCATGAATATTTTTGCACGTTACATGTTTTAATATAAAATTCATAACATTATTATTGACATATTGTAACAAAGTGGGATATTAATAGGCTCTTGAGAAATCCATACACTTGTGTAAGCCTCATTAAAGCCTCATTCAACCTTAACATGTGATGACAAATTAACTGAACAGATGAACCGGAATGACATTTACTCATCAATGACCCAGGATGAACAACTCAACCTTGCTATATTTTAAGAAAACAACCCAACTAAGTGACCCAATGTCTGCAACTCAGCAGTTGGGTCTTCCAAACAACCCAGCATTTTTTAGAGTGTAGTAGGTCTTATTTATGTGACCGCACACTGACACACACACACACACTGACACACTCACACACACACACACACACACACATACGCACCCCTTGACTTATTCCAGATTTTGTTGTGTTCCAGCCTGAATTCAAAATGGATTAAATATATTTTTATTTTCTCACCCATCTACACACTATATCCCATAATGAAAACGTGAAGACATGTTTTAAAAAACATTTATTGAAAATGAAATACAGAAATATCTTATTTACATAATTATTCACACCCCTGAGTGAATACTTGGTAGCAGCACCTTTAACAGTGATTACAGCAGTGAATCTGTCTGGGTTTGTCTCTACAAGTTTTCCACACATGGATTGTGCAACATTTGCCCATTATTATTTTCTAATTTCTTCGAGCTCTGTCAAATTGGTTGTTGATTATTGCTAGACAACCACTGACATGTATTTTCAAGCAGATGTAAGGCACAACTGTAGCTCGGCCACTCAGGAACATTCACTGTCTTCTGGGTAAGCAACTCCAGTGGCCTTGCTTTTTTAGGTTATTGTCCTACTGAAAGGTGAATTAATCTGCCAGTGTCTGGGATTTTGCCTGTGCTTAGCTCCATTCAGTTTCTTTTTGATCCTGAAAAACTCCCAAGTCCTTAACAATTACAAGCATATCCATAACATGATGCAGCCACCAGTATGCTTGAAAATATGGAGAGTGGTACTCAGTAATGTGTTGTATTGGATTTGCCCCAAACATAACATTTGTATTCAGGACAAAAAGTAAATTGCTTTGACACATTTTTTTGCAGAGCTTCTTTAGTGCCTTGTTGCAAACAGGATGCATGTTTTAAAATAGTTGTATTCGGTACAGGTTTCATTCGTTTCCCTCTATCAATTAGGTTTGTATTGTGGAGTAACTACAATGTTGCTGATCCATCCTCAGTTTTCTCCTATCACAGCCATTTAACTCTGCAACTGTTTTAAAGACACCATTGGCCTCATGGTGAAATGCCTGAGCGGTTTTGTTCCTCTCCGTCAACTGAGTAAGGAAGGACGCTTTTATCGTTGTAGTGACTCGGTGTATTGATACACCATCCAAAGGGTATTACGGGGTATTGTGTGTAGATGGGTGAGAGAAAAAATATAACACAATATGTAATCGTTTAAAAAAAACATAAATTTTTTCAGAATCTCTCACCATCTCTTACTCAATTTTAGACATACAGTACACACATCCGACCTGGGTTAACTATAGGTTTAACTATGCTTTATGGAAAAGTAACTATTTTACCCGGGGAACAAATAGCTACTTTGGAGGTGACTACAACTATACAGATCCCCAAAAAATGATTACTTTTTAAAACTATTTGAATACAGATCCCCAAAAATGATTACTTTTTAAAAACTATTTGAATACAGATCTCAGAAAGTAACTACTTTTCAAAACTATTTGAATACAGATCTCAGAAAGTAACTACTTCTTCCTGCGGACATGCAAACTAACATGATTTTTCACTTTGGCTGTAGTTGATTCAAGAAGGCAGTTTTGGAATATTTAGTTTCTTTTTGACACTTAATATCCATATTTTGGCTACTGTTTGCATTCTCAGTAACAATAATTATTGTTTTATCCCAGGCCCCGTCCCCGCAGGAGGCCTTTTGCCTTTTGGGAGGCAACTGACTTGCCTAATTAAATAAAGTTTAAGTTAAAAAATCATAAATAAAAAAACATTAAACTGTTATTGTGCCTGTAATAAAAGTGTAAATACTTTTGGACCAACGTTTTATTAGCATGTTGTTACATGATACTTTAGAAATTGCATTTTAGTTGCATAACAGGGCGTTTCGGTAACTTCTGTACACAATAGGAATAGTGACTGTTCCTTAATCCACTTATGTAATAACTTGGTTGTTATGCAATTATAAAGTCCTCTATAACTACAATGTTGCTATTGTAATAATCACAAAGTTACTATACATGTACAGTATAAGAACTTTATGTCAAGCGTTACTGTATTACCTTATGTCTCACTCATTGTGAAAATATATTTGTTAGTCATTTTGAAGCTGCGTAAATGGTCTACTCTAATGTCGAGGGGATTCCATGACCCTCATGTATTTCATTCTAGGCTATAGGCTATATTAAGATTCACATCTCAAAGCCCTCAAAACCATGTGCTTACGCTCATATATTTAGACTAATTCAACTAACTGTTGTAGTTTTTGGTTCTTCATAAAATATTTGGCAGCCATCAAATAAATATATCGATTTTTACTTCTTATACTTGTTCCTGTCATCAGCCGTAGCCGATGGTAGCCCATGATATAAACTATATTCGACAACCTCAAGGATTAGATATTTTTTTTTTCAAATAAACTGAAAAAGACAACTATTTTCTGCTCAGGTGCATTCAAAGTGTGCATGGTGTGTTGTGTGTCTGCGTGTGCATGGTGTGTGTAGTCTGTGTGTGCAATGACAAGGTCATAGTGGAATTTCATCACCCTGAAGTCAGAAAAATTCACTCCACAAGAGGTGCAAGTGAACATGCTACACTTCGACTCAGGTTGCACCTTGACGAAGACCTATGAGTGAGAGGGAGAGACGGTGTAGTACTACGTTTGCTGTGTGTTTTGGGGGGGATATGGTGGTGTACTGTACGGAGCAGAGGTGGGTCGAGGAACAGCTGATTGCTTGAATATGGGGGAGGAGGGTTTGCGTATATGGAACAGGCTGAACTGAAGAAAGAAAACAAGCTCAGGAAATAGTGGTGGAGAGAAGAGGTGCGGGCTAGTGCGGTAAAGGGGCGGTCCTACTGTACTCAAATGAAGGGATATGTATATGTACCCAATATCTTGCTCACTGCTGAGTCAAACCAAAGCAGCAAAGATACAGCTCGTGTCTGAAGACCAGAAAGGACATTTTTATTGAGGGTCGATTCTGGGATAGGAAGACACAGCCGTGTGGTTTTCAACCAGTTTTGTTTGTGAGTTTTAAAAAAGGATGCTTTAGTCGGGTCTCTCGAGCTCTCGCCTGGAAACAAGGAAGCAGTGAACGCTATTGTTTTGTGACAGGAGGTTTCTTTCGCAGTATGTCACTGGAACACGCAATTCTTGTTCACTAAATGTACTATTGAATACGTGTAACTTGTTTGCTTAGACATGTTTAATAAGACGTCAAACAGTGAAAATATATTATAGCACAATGAAAACACAAATGTGCTAGTCGCATTACCGGTCAAACGAGATAGAAAGATATCTCATCTAATGTTTTGTTGTGGTTGCCCGCAGCGCAAACTAGGCATATGTGTTTTTATTTTACAAAATTCGTTAGTGCGCAAGCAGCGCACGAGTGCAACATTATAACAACAAATACATTGGTATTCAGGACAACAGAAACATGATGATGATACAGAGCTAAAAACAAAGTTTACATAAAGTGTAAGTGCACTGACTTTTTGTATATATAAATTAACCATTTGTGTAGTGCGGTGCCCATAACATCTGAAATCTCCATTCGATTTTTTTAAGGGTTGAATTGCTATACCAGTATACAGCAACAAGTCAAAATAACTTGTATCCGATCATCTTCGACAACTTTGGGTGAGGTGTGTTGTGCTGTCTTACCAAAGCGCAAATTGAGCCCCTGCGTCCAAGCGCTCTTTAGCTGTCAACTGAGAGCGACCACAGGTACAGCTGCAGCAGCAAGTGTCAACGAGGGCTGAACAACTCATATCAACAAAATGACGGACGGACCAAGGCAACGAGGATGTTCAGCGGCGTCTGGCGGGGATGCTGGCCCCGAGTCCGGGAAAGAGTCCGGAGAAGGAGGGGTGGCTCTGAAGAAAGAGATCGGTCTTGTGAGCGCGTGCGGAATTATTGTTGGTAAGTAAAAAAAAAAAAAATGGGTATAGATAATGTCCTAATTTTGATGTATATTTGAAAAGGTTTGATTGTGTGTGAATTATGAATAGGCCTAGTAGAAAATGTAACTGACCACTGCTGCTCAGGTTTGCTGAGAGTTGGTTTGCAGTCGGGTTTATATAGTGAGTTCACAAAGACTAGAACAAGGTTTGGGTTAAGTAGCATAAGGTCACCTACTCTATTACTAGTTATGGATCACTTTCAACTTATAATGTAGGTTTTTAAGCTTCTAATTAAGGCTAATTATCATTGATGCCTATTGCATCACTTCAGCAGTTGACAGTTATTCTTTATCTCTCTGTGAGGTGGTTTGAAAATCTCTTTGATCTTCAGCGCAAACCGAAACTGTCATGACATTATCCCCATCATTACTGTAAATGAAGATGACTGAACTGACCTTTTTTGTGAATGCAAGTTATTTACACCCACGTTACCAGTAGAATTGGAAACCCGATGTAACCAGCGAACTACTCTATGTATAATTTCTAAATCTGAACACTAAATCTGATCACCAGAGCTACAGTGCCTACGGAAAGTATTAAGACACCTCGACTTTTTCCCACATTTTGTTAGGTTACAGCCTTATTCTAAAATCTATTTAACATATTTTCCTCATCAATCTACACACACTACCCCATAATGACAACGTTTTTTTTAGAAATGTTGCTAATTTATAAAAAAAAATAAAAAACGGAAACATTACATTTACATACAGTACAGTCAACAGTTTGGACACACCTACTCATTCAAGGGTTTTTCTTTATTTGCAATTTACTGCATTGTTGAATACTAGTGAAGACATCAACACTATGAAATAACACATATGGAATCATGTAGTAACCAAAAAAGTGTTAAACAATTCAAAATTAATCTTCAAAGTAGGTACCCTTTCTCCTTGATGACAGCTTTGTACACTCTTGGCATTCTCTCAACCAGCTTCACCTGGAATGCTTTTCCAACAGTCTTGAAGGAGTTCCCACATATGCTGAGCACTTGTTGGCTGCATTTCCTTCACTCTCGGGTCCAACTCATCCCAAACCATCTCAATTGGTTTGAGGTCAGGTGATTCTGGAGGCCAGGTCATCTGATGCAGCACTCCATCACTCTCCTTCTTGGTCAAATAGCCCTTACACAGCCAGGAGGTGTGTTGGTTCATTGTCCTGTTGAAAATCACATGATAGTCCCACTAAGTGCAAACCAGATGGGATGGTGTATCGCTGCAGAATGCTGTGGTAGCCATGCTAGTTAAGTGTGCCTTGAATTCAAAATAAATCACGGACAGTGTCACCAGCAAAGCACCCCCACACCATCACACCTCCTCCTTCATGCTTCACGGTGGGAACCACACATGCAGAGATCATCCATTCACCTACTCTGCATCTCAGAAAGACACGGCGGTTGGAACCAAAAATCTCAAATTTAGACTGTTCAGACCAAAGGACAGATTTCCACCTGTCTAATGTCCATTGCTCGTGTTTCTTGGCCCAAGCAACTCTCTCTCTTCTTCTTATTGGTGTCCTTTAGTAGTGGCTTCTTTTCAGCAATTCAACCATGTTTCACGCAGTCTCCTCTAAACAGTTGATGTTGAGATGTGTCTGTTACTTGAACTCCGTGAAGTATTTACTTCGTCTGCAATTTCTGAGGCTGGTAACTCCAATGAATTTATCCTCTGCAGCAGAGGTAACTCTGGGTCTTCCTTTCCTGTGGCTGTCCTCAGGAGAGACCGTTTCATCATAGAGCATAATGGGTTTTGCGACTGCACTTGAAGAAACTTTAAAAGTTCTTGACATTTTGACTGACCTTCATATCTTAAAGTAATGATGGACTGTCATTTCTCTTTGCTTAGTTGAGCTCTTCTTGCCATAATATGGACATGGTCTTTTACTAAATAGGGCTATCTTCTGTATACCACCCCTACCTTGTCACAACACAACTGATTGGCTCAAACGCTTTAAGAAGGAAAGAAATTCCACAAATTAACTTATAACAAGGCACACCTGTTAATTGAAATGCATTCCAGGTGACTACCTCATGAAGGTTCAATTCTTGGGCCGACTCTTTTCTCTGTATATATCAATGATGTCGCTCTTGCTGCTGGTGATTCTCTGATCCACCTCTACGCAGACAACACCATTCTGTAGACATCTGGCCCTTCTTTGGACATTGTGCTAACAAACCTCTAAATGAGCTTCAACGCCTTACAACACTCCTTCCGTGGCCTCCAACTACTTTTAAATGCAAGTAAAACTAAGTGCAGGCTCTTCAACCGATTGCACCCTCCCGCCCGACTAGCATCACTACTTTACGCTACTGCTACTCTCTGTTCATCATATAGGCATCGTCACTTTACCATATCTACATGTACATACTACCTCAGTCACCCCGACTAACCGGTGTCTGTATGTAGCCTCGCTATTTTATAGCCTCGCTACGGTATTTAGCCTCGCTACTGTTATTTTTCACTGTCTTTTTACTGTTGTTTTTATTTCTTTAAATCAAATCAAATCAAATGTATTTATATAGCCCTTCGTACATCAGCTGATATCTCAAAGTGCTGTACAGAAACCCAGCCTAAAACCTCAAACAGCAAGCGATGCAGGTGTGGAAGCACGGTGGCTAGGAAAAACTCCCTAGAAAGGCCAAAACCTAGGAAGAAACCTAGAGAGGAACCAGGCTATGTGGGGTGGCCAGTCCTCTTCTGGCTGTGCCGGGTGGAGATTATAACAGAACATGGCGAAGATGTTCAAATGTTCATAAATGACCAGCATGGTCAAATAATAATAATCACAGGCAGAACAGTTGAAACTGGAGCAGCAGCACGGCCAGGTGGACTGGGGACCGCAAGGAGTCATCATGCCTGGTAGTCTTGAGGCATGGTCCTAGGGCTCAGGTCCTCCGAGAGAGAGAAAGAAAGAGAGAAAGAGAGAATTAGAGAGAGCATACTTAAATTCACACAGGACACCGGATAGGACAGGAGAAGTACTCCAGATATAACAAACTGACCCTAGCCCCCCGACACATAAAATACTGCAGCATAAATACTGGAGGCTGAGACAAGAGGGGTCAGGAGACACTGTCTCCAAAAGCTTTCAATTAGGATTTTAGCTGCAGATTTGAATACAACATTCTAGGTATTGGGAGGCACAGTAACTGTACACTAGTGGAAAGTTATTAATTATGGCCAACTTGTTTGAACATTAACAAAATAATTGTGTTAATTAAGACTTACCTATTGTTCACCTAATACCTTTTTTGCACTATTGGTTAGAGCCTGTAAGTAAGCATTTCACTGTAAGGTCTACACCTGTTGTATTCGGCGCAAGTGACAAATAAACTTTGATTTGATTTGACTACACTGGACGGTTCTGACCTAGAATATGCGGACTATAAATATCTATAATATGTGAACTATAAATATCTAGATGTCTGGTTAGACTGTAAACTCTCCTTCCAGACTCATATTAAGCATCTCTAATCCAAAATGTAATCTAGAATCGGCTTCCTATTCCGCAACAAAGCTTCCTTCACTCATGCCGCCAAACATACCCTCGTAAAACTGACTACCCTACCGATCCTTGACTTTGGCGATGTCATTTACAAAATAGCCCCCAACACTATACTCAGCAAACTGGATGTAATCTATCACAGTGCCATCCGTTTTATCACCAAGCCCCATATACTACCCACCACTGCGACCTCTATGCTCTCGTTGGCTGGCCCTCACTACATATCCGTCGCCAAACCCACTGGCTCCAGGTCATCTATAAGTCTTTGCTAGGTAAAGCTTCGCCTTAGCTCACTGGTCACCATAGCAACACCCACCTGTAGCAAGCGCTCCAGCAGGTATATTGCACTGGTTGTCCCCAAAGCCAACACCTGCTTTGGCCGCCTCTCCTTCCAGTTCTCTGCTGTCAATGACTGGAACGAATTGCAAAAATCTCTGAAGCTGGAGTCTTATATCTTCCTCTCTAACTTTAAGCATCAGCTGTCAGAGCAGCTTACCGATCACTGTACCTGTACACAGCCAATCTGTAAATAGCACACCCAACTTCCTCATCCCCATATTATTACTTACCCTTTTGCTCTTTTGCACCCCAGTATCTCTACTTGCACATCATTATCTGCACATATATCACTCCAGTATTAATGCTACATTTTAATTATTTTCGCCTCTATGGCCTATTTATTGTCTTACCTCCCTACTCTTCTACATTTTTACACACTGCACATAGATCTTTCTTTTTTTATTTTATTTTGTGTTATTGACTGTACGTTTGTTGATGTGTAATTCTGTGTTTTAGTTTTTGTAGCTTTGCTTTATCTTGGGCAGGTCGCAGTTGTAAATGAGAACTTGTTCTCAACTGGCCTACCTGGTTAAATAAAGGTGAAATAATTTTATTTTTTTATTTTTATTTACACCATAGCAAAAGGTTTTGCAACATAATACAAAAAGGGACGTTTCTTATTGGATAAGTTCAGACAGTGCCCCTCCCTGTTTTCTTCTGTTCGTTTGGTGCCAAATGAAAATGACCCTGATCTCTCCTCCTATCTCACGTGAGAGGCCTTATCGTCAGATCACTGAACTCAAACTGCCATGTTCAAACTCTTCCCTTTGTTCTCTCTCTGCTTCGCTGAGTTTCCTCAAAGTGGGCTGAGGGAGTTCTTTATGATTTTAAGGTACACCTATTTTCCTTCAAGTCCATATCCACCCCCTTCTTCAGCCCCCCCTCCCCTCTCCCCTCCTCCACGCAAAGCTGGGATCAGAAGCGAACTTTTGCAGATTTGGAGGAACTAAGATTCCCAAGGTGACACTGCTGTTTCATTAGCTGAGCTGGTTTAGCTTTTGTAGCCTGTGAGGCCTCTATGGCTTCTATTCATAGCGTTTATGGTAGTGTGCTATATGGTTGGTTAAAAGTAGTGCACTATATCATTATTGGTAGTGCACTATGGGTTGTCATTTCAGACATAGTTAGGTTGACAGTAAAGGAAATCATCATCATCTCTATGGTGAGGTTGGTGTGTTTTGGACTCGGATGAAAGGGGAAGGAAATGGGCAGGTGGGTGAGGACTGAGGAGAGTGAGGTGGGTGAGGTGGACGAGGTGGGCGAGGAGGGTGAAGACTCAGGTGTGTGAGGAGGGTGAGGAGGTGTGTGTGTGTGTGTGTGTGTGTGTGTGTGTGTGTGTGTCCTTGGAGAGGTTGGACAGTGTCCAAGCAGTAGTTGGCTCCGATCCTAAACTCAACCATTGATGGGGAAAATGCAAAACTACCAACAAGCTCTCACTACAGAGTTAGACGTTCATCCACGTTCTCCAAACGTAAAATTTGAAAGCGTTTTTTGTTGTTGTTCCTGCTGCTCTGTATTGTTCTATTTCTCCGAACATCAAATGTAGTTAAGTTAAGGGTAAAGTTAAGGCAGTCATTCCATTCCATCCAAATGTTTAAAGCAAGGGTTAAGGTTTTGGACAGGGTAAAATAAAAATAGAGAACAGTGTCCACGACCGAACACGCAACCTTCTGATCCAGAGTCATGGGATGACGCGACGCCCGTCCACAACACCCTAGCAAAACCCAAGCCCACTTGATGGTGATAGTGCTCACTGTTGCCACTAGTGGCCGATTTCGAAGGCATTTCCTGAAGTCCTCATGACATGGATAGATGTCCAACTTTGACACCAATCATCAGCGATCTCCCCGAAACTACACCGTAGTAGTACACTGCTGCTGACACTCTATGTATCATTACATTTCATGTGCAAAAGCCTGAGTAGGCACTACACTTCACAGCACATTGTTCCTGAAAAGGGGATCAGAAAGCTGAAGTTGTCAATGGGTGCGTCCCAAATGGGACCCCATTCCAAATAAAGTAGTGCACTACGTAGGGAATATGGTGCTTTTGGGATGCAACCATTGTCCGAGTAAGTAAGCCTCGTCCATGACTTGAACGGCTTTGTCTGAGCTTTAGGCCTACTACCTACTACCGTAGCTTTGTTTTAAGGCCAGTGATGTTTTGGCTATATTCTCCTGGAGATTACACACGTTGGGTTTGGCTCTTACCTGCTCTGGTGCTTCCGGAGATGATCCACCCTTTTCAAGAAGTGTGCGGTTGCACACTCCCCGTCATAGATTGAACAATGGCGGAAACTACCTCCGGCCAATGTTTGCACCAATCCTACACTTTTAAATCCATCATTGGGGCGGCAGGGTAGCCTAGTGGTTAGAGCGTTGGACTAGTAACCGAAAGGTTGCAAGTTCGAATCCCCGAGCTGACAAGGTACAACTCTGTGCAAGTGCCCACTTTGGAGAAGGGTGGAGAATCGCAACCCTGGCATCAGAGGTAGGACGAGAGGAGGGGAAGAGGAAAAACCACCCGTTCTGGAGCATTGTGTCAGAGTGTGTCAGGGATGTTTCTTTCTTGTACAGTTCACACAAAGGGGACCAGGGAGAAAGTGAGAACAGGAAGCAGGAAGTGGAAGCAAGCAGACAGAGAGAACAAGAAGTGTGTGTGATTGTGTGTGTGTGTGTGTGCATCAGGGGTGTTTCTTTCTGGTACAATTCACACAAAGGGGAAGCAGGGTGAAAGTGAGAACAGGAAACATGTGTGTGTGTATGCATGTGTGTTCCACTTCAGTCAGCACCCTTCACTCTCACACACAGACACACACACAGTCTGAATAAGGAAACTAGAAGCTCATCCCACAGATAAGGTGTACCGTAGTTTAACCAGTCTAAACCACTGCTCTCACCAGCTCACCTGTGACACTACAACCGAACCCAGTCTCCTCATTGTCTTATCATCAGTGTTACACACAAAGTTGCTGAAGTTGCTGCATTATAAATCCGACACAGTCACTGCTCATACAGCGGAGTACCAAAGACCACGGGAGTCAGCTATCTTGGAGCAGTCACTTGCTTTTGTCGAGGTTGAGATTTATCATGCTTTTACCTTTCGCCCACTAAGGTAACCTTGCTAAGGAATAATACAGGAGAGGGGTTTAGGCTAGACACTGCACATGTGATATGTACATACAGTACCAGTCAAAAGTTTGGACACACCTACTCATTCAAGGGTTTTTCTTCATTTTGACTATTTTCTACATTGTAGAATAGTAGTGAAGACGCCAACACTATGAAATAACACATAAGGAATCATGTAGTTACCAAAAAAGTGTTAAACATATCAAAATATATTTTATATTTGTGATTCTTTAATGTAGCCACCTTGATGAAAGCTTTGATCAAAGCTTTGGCATTCTCTCAACCAGCTTCACCTGGAATGCTTTTCCAACAGTCTTGAACGAGTTCCCACATATGCTGAGCAATTGTTGGCTACTTTTCTGTCACTGCTGTCTAACTCATCCCAAACCTTCTCAGTTGGGTTGTGGTCAGGTGATTGTGGAGGCCAGGTCATCTGATGCAGCACTCCAACACTCTCCTTCTTGGTCAAATAGCCCTTACACAACCTGGAGGTGTGTTGGGTCATTGTCCTGTTGAAAAATAAATGATAGTCCCACTAACACGCAAAACAGATGGGATGGCGTAGTGCTGCAGAATGCTGTGGTAGCCATGCTGGTTAAGTGTGCCTTCAATTCTACATAAATCACAGACAGTGTCACCAGCAAAGCACCCCCACACCATCACACCTCCTCCTCCATGCTTCACGGTGGGAACCACAAATACAGAGATCATCCGTTCACCTGCTCTGCGTCTCACAGACTCGGCAGGTCGGAATCAAAAATCTCAAATTTGGACTCATCATACCAAAGGACAGATTTACAACGATCTAATGTCCACTGCTCGTGTTTCTTGGCCCACGCAAGTCTCTTCTTCTTATTGGTGTCATGAAGGCCTGATTCACACTGTCTCCTCTGAACAGTTGATGTTGAGATGTGTCTGTTACTGGAACTCTGTGAAGCATTTATTTGGGTTGCAATTTCTGAGGCTGGTAACTCTAATGAACTTGTCCTCTGCAGCAGAGGTAACTCTGGGTCTTCCTTTCCTGTGGCGGTCCTCATGAAAGACAGTTTCATCACAGCTCTTGATGGTTATTGTGACTGCAATTTAACCTTTATTTTAATTGAATCTTTATTTAACTAGACAAATCAGTTAAGAAGACATTCTTATTTACAATGACGGGCTACCTCGGCCAAACCCTAATGCTGCTGGGAACATTGTGCACCACCCTATGGAACTCCCAATCACGGACAATTGTCATACAGCCTGGAATCAAACCAGGGTCTGTAGTGACGCCGCTAGCACTGAATGCAGTGTCTTAGACCGCTGCAACACTCGGGAGCCCACTTGAAGAAACTTTCAAAGTTCTTGATATTTCCGGATTGACTGAATTTCATGTCATAAACTGTTGTTTCTCTTTGCTTATTTGAGCTGTTCTTGCCGTAATATGGACATGGTCTTTTACCAAATAGGGCTATATTCTGTATACCACCCCAACCTTGTCACAACACAACTGATTGGCTCAAACGCTGTAAGAAGGTAAGAAATTCCACAAATTAACTTTTAACAAGGCACACCTGTTAATCAATCAATCAAATGTATTTATAAAGCCCTCATGACTACCTTATGAAGCTGGTTGAGAGAATGACAAGAGTGTGCAAAGCTTTCATCAAGGCAAAAGGGTGGCTACTTTGAAGAATCTAAAATCTTAAATACATTTTGATTGGTTTAACACTTTTTTGGTTACTACATGATTCCATGTGTGTTATTTCAAAGTTTTGATTCATTTATTATTCTACAATGTAGAAAATAGTAAAAAAAGAAATAAAAACCCTTGAATGGTTAGGTGTGTCCAAACTTTTGACTGGTACTGCACGTGTAGAGAAATGTTGAAGTGAAAGAGAACATATGTGTGTTAAAACACGCGCACGTACACCCACACACACACACACACACACACACACACACACAGACACGCAACCCCTTATCAAACTACACCACTAGCACATTTAAATCTCAAACAGATCGGTATCAATATCTTTGACTTTGAACTTTAAATTCTCCACACTCAGATCCGACTGCAAGCTCTAACATATAACCTTTGGCCCTGAAGCCCTATTGGCTGTCAATGTTTATGAGCCAATCAGTCAGCTTTCTGATTCTCAACCCCTGACCTCTGATCCCTACTGCTTTGTCAGATCTTTGATGGGGCGCGAGTAGTGAACCTGTCTGAACCAGAAACATACACACACACACACACACACACACACACACACACACACACACACACACACACACACACACACACACACACACACACACACACACGCATACAGGCACACACGCAGTCTTTCATGTTTCCTTGCTCTATAAACTGACTGACAGTCTGATGCTTATAGAGGCTGTCAGGGCATTGTTCTGATGTTCAGATGTAGTTCTGGCTCCTCCCTAGTACACACTCATACACACGGGCCTCTCATTCCTCATTGTACTCTGTAACCCCTCCCCCCCTCTCTCTCTCTCCCTCCGTCTCTCTCTCCATGACTCCTCATCCTCAGTGCTAACTCAGCACATTGCGTTCCCACTCTGTCTGCTGGAGGGTCTGCTCATTGCTTTTAAAACAACATTTTCTCTCTCTCTGTCTCTCTGTTTATCTCTCTATGTCTCGCTGTCTCTCTCTTGCTCTCTGTCTGTCTGTCTCCTTCGTCCAATTTTCTCTCTGCCCCCATTCTTTTTCCCTCTCATCCATTTTGCACTACACCCATGTTAATCTCCCATTGTTCTGTTTTTCTCTCCTCCTCTTTCCACACACTCTCATTAGAACTGAGAGGCGGAGAAATGAGGGGCCTTAACGGCCTCTGGTGCAAAGCTTATTCTTCCCCATGGGTATGGTAACACAATATTCCCACTGGGCACAGATGTCAATTCAATGTATATTCCACATTGGTTTAACATTCTTTTATTGAAATGACATGTGAACAATGTTGATTCAACCAGTGTATGCCCAGTGGGTGGTCTCTCAGTGATATACACTGAGTGTAAAAAACATTAGGAATACCTTCCTAATATTTAGTTGCGCCCCCATTGCACCCCCAGAGTTCTTGGCACAAACCAGTGCGCCTGACACCTACTACCACACCCCATTCAAAGGCACTTAAATCTTTTGTCTTGCCCATTCACCCTCTGAATGGCACACCTACATAATCCATTTCTCAACTGTCTCGTGGCTTAAAAATCCTTCTTTAACCTGTCTCCTCCCCTTCGTCTACACTGATTGAAGTGGATTTATCAAATCAAATTTTATTTGTCACATGCGCCAAATACAACAAGTGTAGACCTTACCATGAACTGCTTACTTACAAGCCCTTAACCAACAGTGCAGTTCAAGAAGGGTTAAGAAAATATTTACCAAATAAACAAAAGTAAAAAATAATAAAAAGTAACACAAAGGGGCCTCCCGGGTGGCGCAGTGGTTAAGGGCGCTGTACTGTAGCGCATGCTGTGCCATCAGAGACTCTGGGTTTGCGCCCAGGCTCTGACGTAACCGGCCGCGACCGGGAGGTCCGTGGGGCGACGCACAATTGGCCCAGCGTCGTCCGGGTTAGGGAGGGCCTGGCCGGCTGGGATGTCCCCACCGGCAGTGCGCACGAACCAAGGTTGCCAGGTGCACAGTGTTTCCTCCGACACATTGGTGTGGCTGGCTTCCAGGTTGGATGCGCGCTGTGTTAAGAAGCAGTGCGGCTTGGTTGGGTTGTGTATCGGAGGACACATGACCTTCAACCTTCGTCTCTCCCGAACCCATAACACAATAATATAACAATAACAAGGCTATATACAGGGGTAGGGGTGAAGTGACTATGTATAGATAATTAACAGCGAGTTGCAGCAGTGTACAAAACAAATGGGGGGTGTAAATGTAAATAGTCCGGTGGCCATTTGATTAATTGTTCAGCAGTCTAATGGTTTGGGGGTAGAAGCTGTTCAGAAGCCTCTTGGACTTGGCACTCCGGTACTGCTTACCATGTGGTAGCAGAGAGAACAGTCTATGACTTGGGTGTCTCTGACAATTTTATGGGCTTTCCTCTGACACCGCCTATTATATAGGTCCTGGATGGCAGGAAGCTTGGCTCCAGTGATGTACTGGGCCGTACCTCTGTAGCATCATACGGTCAGATGCCAAGCAGTTGCCATACCAGGCGGTGATCCGACCGGTCAGGATGCTCTCGATGGTGCAGCTGTAGAACTTTTTGAGGATCTGGGGACCCATGCCAAATCTTTTCAGTCTCCTGAGGGGTTTCCCCTTGCACTCTTCACGGCTATATTGGTGTGTTTGGACCATGATAGTTTGTTGGTGATGTGGACACCAAGGAACTTGAAACTCTACCCACTTTACTACAGCCCCGTCGATGTTAATGGGGGCCTGTTTGGCCCACCTTTTCCTGTTGTCCACAATCAGCTCCTTTGTCTTGCTCACATTGAGGGAGACGTTGTTGTCTTGGCACCACACTGCCAGTTCTTTGACCTCATCCTTATAGGCTGTCTCATCGTTGTCAGTGATCAGGCCACTGTTGTGTCGTCAGCAAACTTAATGATGGTGTTGGAGTCGTGTTTGGCCTCGCAGTCGTGGGTGAACAGGGAGTACAGGAGAGGACTAAGTACACACCCCTGAGGTGCCCCATTGTTGAGGATCAGAGTGGCAGATGTGTTGTTGCCTACGCTTACCACTGGGGGTGACCAGTCAGGAAGTCCAGGATCCAGTTGCAGAGGGAGGTGTTTAGTCCCAGGGTCCTTAGCTTAGTGATGAGCTTCATGGGCACTATGGTGTTGAACGCTGAGCTGTAGTCAATGAACAGCATTCTCACATAGGTGTTCCTTTTGTCCAGTTGGGAAAGGGAAGTGTGGAGTATGATTGAGATTGCGTCATCTGTGGATCTGTTGGGGCAGTAAGTGAATTGGAGTGGTACTAGGGTATCCGTGAGGATTCTGTTGATGTGAGCCATGACCAGCCTTTCAAAGCATTTCATGGCTACCGACGTGAGTGCTACGGTGTGGTAATCATTTAGGCAGGTTACCTTCGTGGTCTGCTTGTAGGTATTACAGACTCGATCAGGGAGAGGTTGAATGTCAATGAAGACACTTGCCAGTTGGTCTGTGCATGCTTTGAGGACATGTCCTGGTAATCTGTCTGGCCCCGCGGCTTTGTGAATGTTGACCTGTTTAAAGGTCTTGCTCACATCAGCTACCGAAAGCATTATCCCACCGTCATCCAGAACTACTGGTGCTCTCCTGTACTCTTCAGTGTTGCTTGCCTCAAAGCGAGTATAAAATGCATTTAGCTCATCTGGTAGGCTCACGTCGCTGGGCAGCTCGCGTGTGTGTTTCCCTTTGTCATCCGTAATAGTTTTCAAGCCCTGCCACATCCGACAATTGTCAGAGCCGGTGTAGTAGGATTCAATCTTAATCCTGTATTGATGCTTGTCTTGTTAGATGGTCCGTCTGAGGGCATAGCGGGATTTCTTATATATGTCCCGATTAGTGTCCCGCTCCTTGAAAGCGGAAGCTCTAGGCTTTAACTGGATGCGGATGTTGCCTGTAATCCATGGCTTCTGGTTGGGATATGTACATAGGTCACTGTGGGGACAACATCGTTGATGCACTTATTGATGAAGCCGATGACTGAGGTGGTATACTCAATGCCATTGTTCTGTGCTTGCAAAACAGTCCTGTAGCGAAACATCCTCGTCATCTGACTACTTCCGTATTGAGCGAGTCACAGGTATTTCCTGCTTTAGTTTTTGCTTGTAAGCAAGAATCAGGAGGATAGAATTATCATCATATTTGCCAAATGGAGGGTGGGGAGGAACTTTGTATGCATCTCGGTGTGTGGAGTAAAGGTGGTCTAGAGTTTTTTTCACCTCTGGTTGCACATGTGACATACAGGTAAAAATGTAGTAAAACTGATTTAAGTTTGCCTGCATTGAAGTCCCCGGCCACTAGGAGCGCCGCTTCTGGATGAGCATTTTCTTGTTTGCTTATGGCCTTATAGAGTTGGTTGAGTGCGGTCTTAGTACCAGCATCGGTCTATGGTGGCAAATAGACAGCTACGAATAATATAGATGAGAACTCTCTTGGTAGATAGTGTGGTCTACAGCTTATCATAAGGTACTCTACCTCAGGTGAGCAATACCTCGAGACTTCTTTAATATTAGACATCGCGCACCAGCTGTTATTGACAAAAAGACACCCCCCCCACCCCTCGTCTTACCACACGCCCCCTTTTCCTTCGTCTTTTCTTCACGCAAATGACGGGGCTTTGGGCCTGTTCCGGGGAGAGCAGTATATCCTTCTCGTTGGACTCGTTAAAGGAAAAAGATTTGTCCAGTTCGTGGTGAGTAATCACTGTTCTGATGTCCAGAAGTTATTTTCGGTCATAAGAGATGGTGGCAGTAACATTATGTACAAAATAAGTAAAAACTAACAAAATAGCACAGGGGGTGAGGAGCATGTAAAACGTCCGCCATCAAGTGACATCGTTAAGGGATCATAGCTTTCACCTGGATTCACCTGGTCAGTCTATGTCATGGAAGGAGCAGGTGTTCCAAATGTTTTGTATATTCAGTGTAGATTACACTCATGGGTGGAATAGGGATTCTGTAGGAGATGGAACTGTGCTTTTGTTGCATATATTGATTAGAATCCCTCTCCATTGTGTTCACTCTGTTCCACTCCCCCCAATTGAGCTCCTGATTGCATTCTGTGACAGATGCTGGTGTCCCGTCGATAACGGTCCCCTCTCCCCTCATCATGAGCTGGTGGAACAGATTTTTTTTATTTAATTCATTTAACATTTATTTAGCTAGGCAAGTCAGATGTTCTCTCACTGAAAATGTTCCAACCCCCCTTCAGCTCTTCCAGTTTATGAATGACACTGGTGTCAGACTAATAATCGTTCCCCTTTCTCTTCAGTGTTTCAAATAACTGTTTGTGTCACATGAATAACCATCCCCCTCTTCTTCTCTCTATCCCAGGTAATATCATCGGCTCTGGGATCTTTGTCAGCCCTAAGGGCGTGATGGAGAATGCTAGCTCAGTGGGTCTGGCGCTGATCGTGTGGATTGTCACCGGCATAATCACAGCCATCGGAGCGCTGTGCTACGCCGAGCTGGGTGTCACCATCCCCAAGTCAGGGGGAGACTATTCATACGTCAAGGACATCTTCGGAGGACTGGCAGGGTGAGTGACTAGAGCTGTGGTGTTTGGTGACCTTTAACCCACAGCATACAGTACCAGTCAAAAGTTTGGACACGCCTACTCATTCCAGGTTTTTTTTTTTTTTTTACTATTTTCTACATTGTAGAATAATAGTGAAGACATCAAAAATATACTTTAGATACTTCAAAGTAGCCACCCTTTGCCTTGATGACAGCTTTGCACACTCTTGGCATTTTCTCAACCATCTTCATGAGGTCGTCACCTGGAAAGCATTTCAATTAACAGGTGTGCCTTGTTATAAGTTCATTTGTGGAATTTCTTTCCTTCTTAATGTGTTTGAGCCAACCAGTTGTTTTGTAAAACAAGTTAGGATTGGTATACAGAAGGTAAAAGACCAAGTCCATATTGTGGCAAGAACAGCTCAAATGAGCAAAGAGAAACGACAGTCCATCATTACTTTAAGACATGAAGGTCAGTCAATCCGGAAAATGTCAAGAACTTTGAAAGTTTCTTCCAGTGCAGTCGCAAAAACCATCAAGTGCTGTGATGAAACTGGCTCTCATGAGGACCACCACAAGAAAGGAAGAGAATTACCTCTGCTGCAGAGGACAAGTTCATTAGAGTTACCAGCCTCAGAAATTGCAGCCCAAATAAATGCTTCACAGAGTTCAAGTAACAGACACATCTCAACATCAACTGTTCAGAGGGGACTGCGTGAATCAGACCTTCATGGTTCAGAAGAAACTTGCTTGGGCCAAGAAACACGAACAATGGACATTAGACCTGTGGAAAAATGTCCTTTGGTCTGATGAGTCCAAATTTGAGATTTTTGGTTCCAACCGCCGTGGCTTTGTGAGACGCAGAGTAGGTGAATGTATGATCTCTGCATGTGTGGTTCCTACTGTGAAGCATGGAGGAGGAGGTCTCTCTCTCTCTCTCTCTCTCTCTCTCTCTCTGTGTCACTCACTCACTCACCCTCTTATCTTCTCTGACAACTTATACCCAGAACATATCATCAAACCTTTGTACACATTGATTGAAGACTGTCTGTGTGTTCATAGTGTTCTCCCAGACGGTAAACACACTCAGATTAAGTTTTGACCTTGTCTTGTAACAGTCTCATGGATACATGGGTATTTTCAGATAGGAATCCACCCAGACAAAACAGCACCTCAGACTATTGTTAGTGTCCCATTATAGACATCAATACATCAATGAGAAATTTACAATGAAACATGATATTCTACCCAGAACCAACTGATATTCTCTGTTTGAAGGCTTTGTTTGGTATGTTAGAAATGGTCTCGAACTGTTTCCTCCAGGTGCCTCAGATGTTTTGGTTTGAAGTTTTTCGGGTCGCATACTGTTTCCCTGTTTCCTTCTCTCTGTGATACCAAGCTACAATCAAGGAGTGTTTGTTTGGATGGTGTACTGTATAGGAGTAGGAGGAGGGTGTCGATAAGGACACCCCCGTGTTCCCGGGGGGAGTGGACTCTTCCACGGAGACTCTCCACAGGTCTCCATAGGGGTTTGTGGAAGTGCCCACTCACCCCAGCGGTGCAGGGCCAAGCATTCCAGGGGCCAGACTTGTTGGTGGTGGTGACATACAGTCGTGATGACACGCTATTCGCAGTGTTAGCAAATAAAGTCCTTTACTGATGGCTCAGCTTTGGGGCTTTTCTTTAATCTTACAGACTTATTGCTTTGTGAACAACATCACACACACACACACACACGCACACACACACGCACACATATATAGAAACACAGACATACATTAGCTCAACACTCGCTCACACACACGCATAAACACACACACATTCGTTGTGATGGACAACCAGGCTAACAAGGTGGACGCAGCGACGCGTAATGCTCTCTCCATAAGCTTGTGGAGAATTTGTGGAAAAACCATGTCCTAATGTGGCCTCCTCTCTAGTCAGCTAAATCTCAACTCCCCATTGCCCCCTCCCACACACACACACACACACACACACACACACACACACACACACACACACACACACACACACACACACACACACACACACACACATTCTAAGTGAAGTGTAGACTCTGCCCCATTAATACAATTATGTGTTACCACACTCTGACCTGAAGCTAGTGTGTGTGTGTGTGTGTGTGTGTGTGTGTGTGTGTGTGTGTGTGTGTGTGTGTGTGTGTGTGTGTGTGTGTGTGTGTGTGTGTGTGTGTGTGTGTGTGTGTGTGGGTGTGTGTGTGTGTGCGTGCGTGCGTACGTACGTCAGTGTCTAAATGCCGTTCATAACCCTAATTGACCCCTCTGCCTCCATCTCTCCCTCCCTCCTTCTCCTCTAGATTCCTGCGTCTGTGGATCGCGGTGCTGGTGATCTACCCCACCAACCAGGCAGTCATCGCCCTCACCTTCTCCAACTACGTCCTACAGCCCCTCTTCCCAACCTGCTTCCCCCCGGAGAACGGACTGCGCCTGCTGGCCGCCGTCTGCCTACGTGAGTACCCTATATCCTGGAGGGAGAGGGAGATGTTGGGGAGGGAGGGAGGGACTTTCAGCTGTGCAACAATTACTGAAAGTCTGAAAAACTAAACTTTGACAACTTTAATGAGTTATCCTGTAGACACACTTTTGTCAACTCTCTGCATGCTAAAGATTCTTTGTTTGTGTTGTAGTAGCGCCACTTGGTGTTTTGGCCATGATCCGAGTTCTCTGACCATGGGTAATGTCACACATGGATATGAAAGAGAAGAGTGGAAAGGGCGGGAAAAGGACAGAAGAAAGAAAGAGGAATGAAACATCAACAGACTGTTCTTTCACAAATCTAAGAATATGGGATAGGTGCCAGCAGTAGCTACACCTGGATTTCGCCTTATAGCTTTCAACTGTCCAAACATAGCAGATCTGTGAATGAGCGTAAAGGGCAAAAAGAAGGGAACGACTTTGTGAGGTTCTGTCTGTCCTTTTCTCTCTCTCTCTCTCTCTCTCTCTCTCTCTCTCTCTCTCTCTCTCTCTCTCTCTCTCTCTCTCTCTCACTTCCTCCTTCTGCCCTTTTTTCTCTTCACCCAGGGTCAAAGAGCATGTAAGGAAGAGAGTGGGTAAAAGAAGGTAGCAAAGTGGGAGAGTGTTTTAGGACAAACGGATACTTGTGTTTGCTCCACTCTGAGAGTCATAGTGCCGGAACCCTCTGAAAACTTCACACACGCTGCCCAAATACCACAAGCAGTGCTCAGACAGTCAGAGAGAGACAGCTACACCTTTCTAAACGGGGCGTTTTGCAGCCAATTTTTTTTGCAGACTTTTCTTTATATCTGAAAGGTGTTGTACTTTTATTTCCTCCAACTGACCTAGTAATCGTTGCGGTATTATGTTTAAAATTGCCGCCAACCCCTCGGTATAAATGTCTCCTTTCATCTTACCGGCTTTGGCATGCATTAAATCATGAACATTCTATTGTTGTTGTCCGATTTCAAACTTGAAGCTCATTTAAATAGCAGTCTGGTCCAAGTAGCAACGTTACCTGCTCTATTTTGTGCACACAAAGAAACATCCATTTAAGAATGGATTTAGGATAGCTGAATCTAGCAAACCAGGCAACTAAAAGCCACTTTATAGAAATGTCTTTGGTTTGTTGCTAACGTTAGATTCTTAGGTGCCCAATTGTTTTAATAGGCTACATATCGTGAATCCTATGTGGGAAAAGTAAGAGAGAGGGAGAGAGAGAGGGAGAGAGAGAGGGAGAGAGAGAGGGAGAGAGAGAGAGAGAGTCATAGTGACAAAGGGAACAGAGAGAGGGAAAGAGAGAGGGAGAGGGAGAGAGCTGGATGGGGAGAAAGAGAGAGAGAGACAGAAAGATGGGGAGAGAGAGAGAGAGAGATGGGGAGAGAGAGAGAGAGAGAGAGAGAGAGAGAGAGAGAGTCATAGCGACAAAGGGAACAGAGAGAGGGAACACTAACAGTGTGAAGCTACTTTGTGAAAAGCAAACAACCTCCCAAATATCCTTTGTCTTCTGTCTGTTAAATCTTTCCAAAAAACCCTAAGAACGGTTTAATAATCATCTTCAAATCAGTATTTTCTAAGAAGATCTTATCAATAGATCTTTGCACTTGGATCAATTGTTACTTGAGCGACTGATTAACAGTTTGGGAAACTGTTCTTTAGTGTCACCATTCACGTCTACAGTACCAACTTTATATGCCATGTACCTGTATCTATCTTGTTGCCCATGTTGCCTATAGAGCAGTATACTCTGATAGCTGAACCCTTATTACAATTCCTCTTTTTCATCCCCCTCTTCCCTCTCTCCCTTTTTCTGCCCTTCCTCCATCTCTGTTTTTTGTTGTTGTTTCTTACTGCCCCTGAACGTACGGTACACTCTGGATCTGTGACTGGCTGACTTTGTCTTGGGGAGGGTGGGTGTCCGAGATATTCTGTAGGTTTGTGTTCTACAAGAGGTTTCATGTGTCTAAGAAGAGTCGTGAGAGTCCAGACGTCCTTGTTGTCTGTTTTCTATCACAGATGCCCTAGAAAATCAATATACAATCTATAGCAGGTATGTGAGGGTGTATGTGTTTCCAGTACCTGAATGGTGCTGTGCAATCACTTATTCTGACTATACACAAAAAAATGAAAAACTACAATACAGTATATATATATATTAACTGCCCCCCCCACTCCTGTTTTTGTAAACACACAACCACTAACCATTCATTGGTCACTGGGGACTTGTGCTGCAGCCACGGGCATACTTTAGGAAAGTGTCACCGGGTTCAGAAACGTGCCACCAGCCAGCTCCTCCCCTCTCTCTGTCTCCGTGGCCTGGAGTTGGTGCCTTGTTATGGAGTTCCTCAGATCCCAGTGTGTACTCAGCTTACAAACAGCTGAGAATGGCTCGGCTTCTCAGAACGCGCCCGCTTTCCCAGGTGTTAACCAGTATATGTTCCTCTTAGCCTGACCACATGTAGAACAGAGAGGAGTGGGGTTCATGCTGTTTTGAAAATGAGAGTATGAGACAGCCCACAGTAGGGCTGATTTAAAATGTGCCCCTGCCCTGCAGCACAGGTGCTGCCATGTGGATATGACTGCACTGTCAGGGGCATTTTGCAGAAATGTCACCTATGTTTTCCATTACGTATGTTATTGTTACTGTCATGATTGCAAACGCACTTGCCGCTTGGCAGAGAGAGCACATCTGTACGGTTCGTTCTTCGTTACGTATAGTTGTTGTTTAAATGTAGATATGGGGTTCGACACGCACGCACGCACGCACGCACGCACACACACACACACACACACACACACACACACACACACACACACACACACACACACACACACACACACACACACACAGCTCAACTCATATGCGGTTGTCTGTATTTCCTGTTTACCGAATCAGAGAGCAGAAACAGCACAGTCTTACTCCCCATAGCGCACACTGGCTCTCCCACACACCACTACCACTGTTGTGTCTACAGTGTGTTGCAGCTGTTATTTTGTTAGCCTGATCCAAGATTTGTACTTTATGTGCTTTTTACGCTCCATTGTACAACAATATTCAGAGGAGTTGGATGAAGCACACACAGATCTGGGACCAGACTAAATATGTGTTACTGGCTGACAGCATACCCACAGATCAGGCCAAACAGCCCCCTACCCTCTTTCACTACCCCCTCGACTCACTACCCCCTCGACTTCCTCTAAACATCATACACTCTTTCACAACTATCAACTACTAACAAGCCCCTCCTCTCTTCCCCTGTCCCTCTCCTCCTCTCCATCTGTGCCTGGCAGAGCGGGTTAACCAACAGATTGTTCACCTAGTCGGCTGGGGAGTTTGAACTAGCGGCCTTTCAGTTACTGGCCCAGCGCTCTTAAACCGCTAGACTACCTTCTGCCACGATCGTTACCATCACGTCCAGCATTACCCGAGGAAGTAGGTATCCTTACCCTTGCAACAGTAAGGAAGCAGCTCTGCCAGAACGGCCCATACATCTCCTGCTTCTGTGGCGTAGTGCAGCTTGATGTACAAGTACACCGCCTGGACAGGACGTTAATTCCATTGCGGGGACCATGGTGACATGTACTGTACTGCAGCACGAGACAGGTGGAGGTGGGACAGAGTGCAGGACAGACACACTGAACCCCAGTCAGTGTCTGTGGATGAACTCAGACCCATGAGCCTTTGGCGTGTGGTACGTGTCATTGTGTCCGAGAAGTTGAGAGGCAAGGAGGGGGGGTCCTAGTACGTTGTGATAGTACAGCCCCACCGGGCACACACTGGTTGAATCCACGTGGTTTGCACGTCATTTCAATGACGGTAGCAAAGGTAGCTGCGTGCGTCACCTTTTGTGACGCGTCACGACCAGTTGTAGCTCAATGTGTGTTACTGCAACTCCCGTCGCGCACACACACACACACACACACCTTCTCCCTCCTTCCGATTCTCTATCCATCCGCTACTACTGTTTCTGTTTCTCAGTCTCTCTCTCTCGCTCCCTCTATTCCTCTCTCCTTACGTCACCGTTTATAGTACTATGACCACTAGCTAGTGTTCGTGCACTCACACCGATCGCTGTTGGAAACCCTTAAAAAAAACACAACATAAGGGAAATGTAGTGTAGTCGTGTACTTCTCCCTTTGTGCATTGTTAGCAACAGATCTCTGCTGAGTTGATGAGAATTCTATGGTGAGAATTCCTCCAGTCTACTATGTTTATTGTACTGGGATTCGCCATTGTGTTCCTGTGTTATTCTGGCCTGGCTTGTGCAATGTAGCGGAGAGCAGTGGAGGACATGAATGAACGGAGCACAACGCCCAGCGTGAATTGTATTGTGTTGATCTCTGTTGTGTAATATTTCTTGTAGTTCAATTTAATTCAAGCTTTATTGACAATTGAACCTTTCAGTTGAATATAATTCAAGCTTTATTGACAATTGAATTCAGTTTAATTCAACAAGCTTTCGTGGCATTATAAGTCCCTATAAGTCCCTTATATTGCCACAGCAAAAATGCATAATGATAAAAACACATTTAATCAATTATAACACTCTTTCTTATCACTTCTCCTCTCCTCTCTCTCTCTCTCTCGTTCAGTTTTGTTGACGTGGGTGAACTGCTCCAGTGTGCGATGGGCCACCAGAGTCCAGGACATCTTCACAGCCGGCAAGCTGCTGGCCCTGGCTCTCATCATTATCATGGGCATCGTGCAGATCTGCAAGGGTAGGACTAGGCACCGTGTGTGTGTGTGTGTGTGTGTGTGTGTGTGTGTGTGTGTGTGTGTGTGTGTGTGTGTGTGTGTGTGTGTGTGTGTGTGTGTGTGTGTGTGTGTGTGTGTGTGTGTGTGTGTGTGTGTGTGTGTGTGTGTATCACACTCCATACCACAGAGTCTGCCCATCTCTCTCATCTCTCTCTCGGTCCAGAGACACCACAAAGACACCAAACCCCACTGACATGTGTGTGTGTGTGTGTGTGTGTGTGTGTGTGTGTGTGTGTGTGTGTGTGTGTGTGTGTGTGTGTGTGAGTCTGCCCATCTCTCTCATCTCTCTCTCGGTCCAGAGACACCACAAAGACACCAAACCCCACTGACATCTCATCACTGGGTCACTGTGGACTCAAAGTCTGGGTCACTGTGGACTCAAAGTCTGGGTCCCAAATGACACTCTAATCCACATACAGTGCACTTCTTTTCACCACAGCCCTATGGGCCCTGATCGAAAGTAGTGCGCTACATAGAGAATAGGGTGCTGTTTGCGACACAGACATAGCTTTCCGATTCACAGAGATAAGAGGTCACAGTTCTGGGGCCTCTGATAAAACTCACAGAGCTAATAGAGTTTTAAGGTGGTTTTCATCCCAGTCGTGTCTGTGGGTTAGTTAGCATAACACTAATGAGGGTCAGTTATGAGAGAGACAGACAGAGACAACAGTGAGAATAGGGCTGTAGACACAGAGAGAGGAGAGAGGGATTCTGAGTGTTTGTGTAAGAATACAATGGGTGAGAGTATGGGAGAATCACCAACCAGAGAGAGATGTGGACAAAGAGAGAGTAAGAGCAAAAACTTAGGGAGAGAAGCGGGGAAGAGGCAGACAATGACAGAGAAAGAAGGAGAGGAAGAAAGAGGGAGGTAGGAAGAGAGACTAAGGATGCATGACCTGTTCGTATTGGCATGACAACGAAAAGATGAGACTAGGAGGAAAGGACAGAGAT
Source organism: Oncorhynchus masou masou (assembly GCF_036934945.1). Taxonomy (NCBI): domain Eukaryota; kingdom Metazoa; phylum Chordata; class Actinopteri; order Salmoniformes; family Salmonidae; genus Oncorhynchus; species Oncorhynchus masou. The sequence goes on from NC_088238.1 coordinate 43,155,770, forward strand.
AGACGGGGGCGGAAGTAGACATGGTGTGCAAGCCAATAGTGCGTACTCTGTCTGTCTGTCACACACACAAACACATGCACACACTGCATCCTTATTGTTATGTCCTATGTGTGACCTGGCAGCTCCCTTATCAATCTGCATTGCTATAACAGAGGCAGTAGTAGTGAGCCAATTTCACAAAGCTAAAATCTCTACACATCCCCCCCCCAAAAAATCCTCATTCAATTTTTTTTTCATTTTTATAAATACATATTTCACAAAAATACAAAATCTAGGTCTACACCACCCTAAAATCTAGACCTACACCACTCTAAAATCTAGGCCTACACCATCCTAAAATCTAGGCCTACACCACTCTAAAATCTAGGCCTACACCACCATAAAATCCTCATTCTAAACCCCATTCGTTCGCTCTTCTTCCCCTCTGTTCCCCTCTACTCCTCCAGGGGAGTACTATTGGCTGGAGCCAGCCCATGCCTTTGAGCCCTTCCAGGAGTACGACGTGGGGCTGATAGCCCTGGCCTTCCTACAAGGCTCCTTCGCCTACGGAGGATGGAACTTCCTCAACTACGTCACCGAGGAGCTGGTTGACCCCTATGTGTAAAGCCCTACTACAATTAGTCCATGCGTGTGTCCCAAATTCTATATTTTGATATTATATTTGAGAACTGGACTGATCCCTATTGAATGAGACCTATATGTCTTTAATGAATGGTCTACCTTTTTGGTCTACCTTTTCCCCATCCCTCTCTCAATTCTGAACTGGACTGATACCTATTATCTACATGTCTTTAATGAATGATATACCTTCCCCCATCCCTTCTCCCCATCCCTCCATTCCTCTCTCTATTCTAGGAATCTTCCACGTGCCATCTTCATCTCCATCCCCTTGGTGACGTTCGTGTACGTGTTTGCCAACATCGCTTACGTCACCGCCATGACTCCTCAGGAGCTGCTGGCCTCCAACGCTGTTGCTGTAGTGAGTAGCTCCTCCCACCGTCCTGCCAGGATCAGGAAGCAGCTCTGGGTTTATTTGCGTTCAACCTCAGTATTAACAAAGGCCTCTGGCGCCCCCTCGTCGGTCACAGAGAGTTAATGGTCCTTAAATTCAGATTCAACTTTGAATTCTGCTTAGTGGAGTGGCATATCTGTACCATATTATCAATCAACTGATGCTACAATTTTTACTTTTAAGTGTATAAGTATCAAACCTTGTGGTGTGGCTATGTAGCAGTTCATTGAATGTGTAACTGTGTGTTTCACCTTATTCTCTTGTCGCCTCTCTTCCTCCCTATATTACTCCGTCTATTCCTTCCTTCCTTCCTTTCTCCCTCCAGACGTTTGGTGAGAAGCTGCTAGGCGTGATGTCATGGATCATGCCCATTTCTGTTGCTCTGTCCACCTTCGGAGGGGTCAACGGGTCCCTCTTTACCTCCTCACGGTATTCTCCTGCACATTATTTATCTGCCTCTTGTATCTCTGTTTTTCTTTATCTATCTCCATATACAGTACCAGTCAAAAGTTTGGACACACCTACTCATTCCAAGATTTTTCCTTATATTTTACTATTTTCTACATTGTAGAATAATAGTGAAGAAATCAAAACTATGAAATAACAAATATGGAATCATGTAGTAACTAAAAAAGTGTTAAACAAACAAAAAATATATTTTAAATTTGAGATTATTCAAAGTAACGACCCTTTGCCTTGATGGTCTGATCAGTCCAAATTTGAGATTTGTCTTTGTGAGACGCAGAGTAGGTGAACGGATGATCTCTGCATGTGTGGTTCCCACCATGAAGCATGGAGGAGGAGGTGTGATGGTGTGGGGGTGCATTGCTGGTGACACTGTCAGCGATTTATTTAGAATTCAAAGCACACTTAATCAACATGGCTACCACAACATTCTGCAGCGATACGCCATCCCATCAGGTTTGCAGTGGGACTATCATTTGTTTTTCAACAGGACAATGACCCAACACAGCTACAGGCTAAGAAGGAGAGTGATGGGGTGCTACATCAGATGGCCTGGCCTCTACAATCACCCGACCTCAACCCAAATTGAGATGCTTTGGGATGAGTTGGACCGCAGAGTGAAGGAAAAGCAGCCAACAAGTGCTCAGCATATGTGGGAATTTCTTCAAGATTATTGGAAAAGCATTCCTCATGAAGCTGGTTGAGAGAATGCCAAGAGTGTGCAAAGCTGTCATCAAGGCAAAGGGTGGCTACTTTGAAGAATCTCAAATATAAAATATATTTTGATTTGTTTAACATGATTCAACATGATGATGAATACATTTTGTTTTGTTGGTTACTACATGATTCCTTACGTGTTATTTCATAGTTTTGATGTCTTCACTAGTATTCTACAATGTAGAAAATAGTACAAATGAAGAAAAACCCTTGAATGAGTAGGTGTGTCCAAACTTTTGACTGGTACTGTATATCTTTCTCTGTGAACTCTCGTGTTTGTTTTTTATCGGTGTACTTATCCCTTCACGTCAACCGTTCATTGCTCCTTATTGTTGCACTGCGTTAGACTGTATTAGTAGTTAACCCGTCTCTCACTCGCTCTCAATCTCTCTCTCTTTCTCTCGAACAGGTTGTTCTTTGCTGGAGCCAGAGAGGGCCACCTCCCCAGTCTCCTGGCTATGATCCACGTGAAGCGTTGTACCCCCATCCCTGCTCTGCTCTTCACTGTGAGTGCTACATCCTTTCTGTCTCTCTCTCCATCTCTATTTCTTTCTCTCTATGTATTTACCTTTGACACAGGTGTCTGTGTCTGCACAGTACACTATACAGTGGCAAGAAAAAGTATGTGAACCCTTTGGAATTACCTGGATTTCTGTATACATTTTACATCAACATTTTATCTGATCTTCAACTAAGTCACAACAATAGACACGGCGTGCTTAAACTAATAACACACAAATTATTGTGTTTTTCTTGTCTATATTGAATACATAATTTAAACAAAATAGATCTCAGAAGACCTAAGAATTGTTGCCTTGCATAAAGCTGGAGAGGGTTACAAAAGTATCTCTAAAAGTCAGTCCACGGTAAGACAAATTGCCAACAAATGGAGAAAGTTCAGCACTGTTGCTACTCTCCCTAGGAGTCGCCGTCCTGCAAAGACGACTGCAAGAGCACAGTGCAGAATATTCAATGAGGTTAAGAAGAATCCTAGAGTGTCAGCTAAAGACTTACAGACATCTCTGGAAGATGCTAACATCTCTGTTGACGAGTCTAAAATATGTGAAACACTAAACAAGAAAGGTGTTCATGGGAGGACACCATGGAAGAAGGCACTGCTGTCCAAAAAAGTTTGCAAAAGAGAGCACCTGGATGTTCCATAGTGGTGCTGGCAAAATATTCTGTGGACAGATGAAACTAAAGTTGTGTAGTTTGGAAGGAACACACAACACTATATGTGGAGAGAAAAAAGGCTCAGCACACCAGCATTAAAACCTCATCCCAATGTTAAACTATGGTGGAGGGAGCTTCATGGTTTGGGATGCTTTGCTGACTCAGGGCCTGGACACCTTACAACTGAAAAATTAATTCCCAAATTTATCAAGACATTTTGCAGGAGAATGTAAGGCTACCTGTCCGCCAATTGAAGCTCAATAGATGTTGGGTGATTCAACAGGACAACAACCCAAAATACAGAAGTAAATCAGCAACAGAATGGCTTGAACAGAAGAAAATACACCTTCTGGAGTGGCCTAGTCGGTCCTGACCTCAACCCGATTGAGATGCTGTGGCATGACCTCAAGAGAGCGGTTCACACCAAACATCCCAAGAATATTGTGGAACTGAAACAGTTTTGTAAAGAGGAATGGTCCAAAATTGCCGCAACTACAGAAAACGTTTGGTTGAGGTTATTGCTGTTATTAAATACAGGGGTTCACATACTTTTTCCAACTTGCACTGTGAATATTTACACAGTGTATTCAATGAAGACATTAACATTTATAATTGTTTGTGTGTTATTAGTTTAAGCAGACTGTGTTTGTCTATTGTTATGACTTTTATGACCAATTTATGTAGAAATCCAGGTAATTCTAAAGGGTTCACATACTTTTGTATATACAAAAGTATGTGGAAGAGTGGAGGCTGTTATAGCAGCAAAGGGAGGACTAACTCCATATTAATGCCCATGATATTGGAATGAGATGTTCGACGCTCATGTGTCCACATTCTTTTGGTCATGTAGTGTACCTTATATTTTCATATACTGTACCCATATTGACTCATTCTCTCCCTCTCTCCCTCCCTCCCACCCTCCCCCAGTGTCTGTCCACCCTGTTGATGTTGTGCACCAGTGACATGTACACCCTCATTAACTACGTGGGCTTCATCAACTACCTCTTCTACGGGGTCACTGTTGCCGGGCAGATCGTGCTGCGCATCAAGGCACCCGACATGCACCGACCAATCAGGGTGAATTTCAAAGAAGACATTTTCTTGGCACTGGGTTCTTGAGGCTATACTTACTAAACGTTTCCAACAAATCTTCATTTAGGATACACTTTATATATACTTTTTAATTGGACGTCCCACTTTAAATCTTTGTCATACATCTATCTTTATATGATTGTTTAGTACACTAACGTAAACTCACGTAAACTCGCACATCGCCTTGGTCCATACAATTGCCCTTATTTTAGCTCCCCAAAAACGTGATACTTCCAGATCAACTGTACTGTCAATACCATTGTAAAGCACAATTTCTCCCCTTTCCAACAGAATCAATTACATGACCTAAACGCTGCCCGTTTCTGCATAATTCAAGCAGGCAATGAGCCCCGTCGGATCTTTTTAAAAATGGCAGGTGGGGAAGCGAAACTAATGCGTGAAGGAGAGATGTTGTGTGGGAAAATTGCTTTTTTTCACTCGATCTGTCCGACAGCTTTGAGAATGATGATCGCATGCAATGATGACGCAAAAAAATGACTAGGTATCCCCCCATTACCCCCGTCACTGTCCATTTCTTGTTTTTAAAGGAGGATAGAAGTGCTACACCTGGTGGACAGAGATTGTAAGACAGAAATAGTTGCTTTATACGTGCTGTACGTTACGACATGGCACGTCAAGATGTAACGGAGGGTCAGTTTTTTCAACTTTTCTCCAATACTATAGAGCCATTACCATGTCGATCAACGCTTGAATAGAAACCTAGTTCACACTCCCGATTTTGACGTCAACAATTAGTTTTCTTTGTAGCCTCATTTGAATGTTGCAGTTGCGCACATTTGTACGGAATGGGGTGAATTTATGTTACTCCTCTTACACCATTTAAGCTAGAAATTATATTCAAACTTTAAAATGTGTCTGGATTAAGTTGCTTGCATACAACTTTTTGATAATATTTGTACTTTTTAACCTATTACGCTTTTTGTCCTTAAAAAAATTGAATCCTCCACTTGAATGGGATTTCTAAAACCTTCTAAAAGTCCCATTGTTATAAACTTCCATGACTTCAAACATTCTATTCCATGTCAACAATGTCATTATTTGACACAAATCAGCTACATTGACCACTTTCCTCATTGTCTCATGTTAGATAGCGTGACGACCCACGACCCACTGATCTGTCTGATAACGCGCAAACACGGGATAGCTAAAAAAATCAATTTGGCTGTTCTAACTTTCGAAAATGTTACCACTACCTAGCCACGTTTCCTAGCTAGGTAGTGTAGTGAAGATGTGGCTAATGCACAAATACGTTTTCAATATATCTGTTCTGCTGTAATAGTGCGCCCAGTTCTACAGCACAGCTGACTGTCCTCTGCGACATTATCATCGCGTTGGACAAATGTTATAAAGTAGCGAAGGCACAGTGCCAGCTGTCAGTCAGATGCTGCACGTGCTGATTTGTGATTACAGTCAAATAACTTTGGTGCCGTTCAACTTCACCAACAAGCTGGCAAACAAGCTACCGAAAGGCCATTCAAACAAGCTTGCACTAGGCTGTTAGCTGGAGCAAGTTTGCTCAGATGATGAGTTTGCCGTAGTAGCCAGTGCGTCATAGCTACTGCGATTTTTTTAAATTTAGGAACTAGTGTTAGATCGATGAGCAAAAATCTAGATTTTTTTTTTTTTACAGACGAGTTCCACATCCTACAAGACAGATCAGTTGAGGGACGAGTGTCACATTATGACATCCTGGTCTACTTCTCTGCTATTTAAATCTGAAATCAGAACACTTCCTCCACTACCACAAGAATACTTTTAAAGAGCTCAATCATGTCCCACAAGTTTATTTAATGTAAAAGTACCATCTAGTTTGTTTCACAGAGTTTAATTCCCTATTGAAAGTATGGGCTAATTTTATAGCTAGTGCAAAGATTTTAGTAAATCTGACCATAGGTATTTGAGGGCCTATTCTCATTGTGTTTTTGCATTATGACTCCACTCTCTCTCACTCTCTCTCTCCCTCTCCCTCCCTTACCCTCACCCACTCTCTCTCCCCCCTCCAGATCAGTCTGGTATGGCCGGTCATCTACCTATTGTTCTGGGCCTTCCTGCTCATCTTCTCCCTGTACTCTGAGCCCATTGTGTGTGGCCTCGGCATGGCTATCATGCTGACTGGAGTGCCGGTCTACTTCCTGGGTGTCTACTGGGACAACAAGCCTGAATGCTTCAACAGCTTCGTTGGTACGGCAACTTTATTTCTTTATTTAACCTCTATTTAACCAGGCAAGTCAATTAAGAATAACTTTGTATTTACAAATAACTGGAACTTCCTTCAGATGAATTCAACTTTATTCAACCTTTAAAATCGTTGTTGTTTTTATTAACTCAACTGTCTCTAGTCACTTGACGTTATGTTACGTATGTTGATTCACAGCGTGTCACTACTAATCTCAGTAGCCACAACCAAATCGGCAATGTTAAGGCTGTTATGATCGACTATGTGTCCGAAATATGTGTTGCTTACTAAAACAACACACTGTGTACTAATCAACCTGCGTATCATTTAGTATGTACTGTGTAGTAATCACACGGAGGTATCAAAAGACGATTCTCTGCCTCATTAGTGTGTAGAGAATTCTACTAGATGAAAAGCCGAAATGAGTATGACATCCTGGGATTTAAAGCATACTAGATTTTAAAAATTCCACTTACCATAAAACATTCTATTTTCCCAAACCCAAAATGCCTACTATTTAGAACGCAAGTCTGGGTATTCAGACAAGGCCACAGTTACTAATCTAACTATCTAACCCTGTGTATTTTCCTGTTACATGTGCCAAGGCTCTATTATACTGTGTTTATGATGTGATACTTATAAACTTCTTTGTCTTTCTCTCTATATCAACTTTGCATTCACTATACGTTTGCGGTCTTTTGTCATCCTCTTGTTTCCCTCTATTTCTACTATGGATCCACTGACTAGTTTTGGAGTCTACTCTAGTGTCCTAACCGCTCCTCTTCTCTCTCTTCAGCCAAGATGACCTACCTGGGCCAGAAGTTCTGTGTGGTGGTGTATCCAGGGGGCACGAAGGGAGCAGGGAACGGGGAGGAGGGCGAGGAGCTGAAGGAGTCACAGGCTACTCTCTCGCAAGACGATGGGGAGACACGAAAGCCTGCAGACTGCTAAACACACACCTTTACTAGCCCCCCCCACACCACCACCACCACCCACCAACTCCTCAACACACACACACACACACACACACACACACACACACACACACACACACACACACACACACACAAACTCAGAGAAACTCAGAGAAACACACTCTCATTGAGGTAGAATCAGAGTTTCAGGTATATCACTGTGGCAGAGAGGAGTTAACACTCATAGACTCGGAAATACTCTTAGTGACACACACTGTTTTTATGTGTTCATCCATCTGATTGTATCTTTGTTTCAATCACCAATGTTGTGCCAAACAGAGGAGAGGAGGAGTAGACCTATATAGACCTATATCCGGTCATTACATTTCAGTGTGCCACCTTTCAACGCTGCTTATTGCAGAAGACATATCCAACCTGACATCCTCACAGATACACACGCATCTTTTCATCCTCTATAATCCTTTCATTTACCCCCTTAACTACTCTTTTTTTTCCATCCTCCTCATCTTCCTCCACACACTCCCTGAACACTCCATGAGTGAGAGAGCGCTGGCCATTTTAAAGTACTCGTACTGTACTGTGGCAGATTCATCATCAGCATTGCTTTTGTGTTTTGTTTCTTTTTTGCCACCTTTTGAATAGAATTTGCCTTGACTTACTGAAAACACACCAAAGCTGTATTCCTTTATCCAAACCATCAAATTCAGATAAATTCTTTGAATGTTCTGTTTCAAATACACTAAATACTGTCTTTGATTCCAAAATGTTTTTTATAATTGTTGTAATTGTTTATATCACGTGTCATTGTTATTATATTCGTTTTTTTTATGTTCTATATCAATAACTTTTGGGTCATCTTTGTCTTTTCTTTTTTGCAACAGCGAAGGTATATTTTTAAGAGCCTATGAGGGATCTGGTTCGGTGCCTTAGGTATTGGTATGTAATTGTTATCATTGACAGGTTATTTTATCCAGAGATTTTTAAAGAGATTTTTTTTTTTTTAAATCATGTTGATGAAAAAAACAAAGAAATTGCCATTTTGAATATTCCAGGTTGACTCAGTGTGTTTACTGCATACCTGAGGAAGATTTCATTAACGGCAGACAATCAACTCTACAAATGAACAGTCTGATGATTTAAAAGACGAGAAGCACAGACTAACAAGCCTACTACAGTTCTTACACCTATAGAGACACGGACACACACACTCGCATGCACACAAACACACTCATATGTCAACGCCCTGGGAGAAAATTGTCAGAAGTTGAATTGTATGTGTAGCTAAGCTTACTGCAGTGTAAATCAACAGCAGTGGGGTGCTGGTGTTGATGTAAATGTCTATTATTAATGTCTATCAGTAATGAGGTAATTCAGTATTTTTGTAGACGAATACACATCTACACATCTACTCTTCAAAGTAGTTTGATAGTGCTTTATTTGGTGACGTTTGAATTAATATAACTGATCATGTTTTGTCCCCAAAAGAATAACTGGATAATATTACATGAATGTAAAGTTACGTTTGTTGTTAAAGTGACATCAGGGATTTAAATACACCCCCTATATGAACGAGAAATGTTCTGTTTGTTTGTTGTCAGGTGACTCTGTAATATACAGTATACATACACTACCGGTCAAAAGTCTTAGATCACCTAATCATTCAAAGGTTTTTCTTTATTTTCACTATTTTCTAAATTGTATAATAGTGAAGACATCAAAACTATGAAATAACACATGGAATCATGTAGTAACCAAAAAAGTGTTAAACAAATGAGATTCTTCAAATAGCATTGATGACATCTTTGCACACGCTTGGCATTCACTCAACCAGCTTCACCTGGAATGCTTTCCCAACAGTCTTGATGGAGTTCCCACATATGCTGAGCACTTGTTGGCTGCTTTTTCTTCACTCTGCGGTCTGACTCATCCCAAACCATCTCAATTTGGTTGAGGTCAGGGGATTGTGGAGGCCAGGTCATCTGATGCAGCACTCCATCACTTTCCTTCCTGGTAAAATAGCCCTTACAAAGTCTAGAGGTGTGTTGGGTCATTGTTCTGTTGAAAAACAAATGATAGTCCCACTTTGCCTAAACCTGGTGGGATGGTGTATCGCTGCAGAATGCTGTGGGTCCCATTCTGGGTAAGTGTGAATTCTAAATAAATCACAGACAGTGTCACCAGCAAAGCACCCCCACACCATAACACCTCCTCCATGCTTTACAGTGGCAATTACACCTGCGGAAATCGTCTGTTCACCCACACCGCGTCTCACTAAGACACGGCGGTTGGAACCAAAAATCTCAAATTTGGACTCCAGACTAAAGGACACATTTCTACCAGTCTAATGTCAGTTGCTCATGTTTCTTGGCCCAACCAAGTCTCTTCTTCTTACTGGTGTCCATTAGTAGTGGTTTCTTTGCAGCAATTCGACCATGAAGACCTGATTCATACAGTCTCCTCTGAACAGTTGATGTTGAGATGTGTCTGTTACTTGAACTCTGTGAACCATTTATTTGGGCTGCAATTTCTGAGGCTGGTAACTAATGAACTTGTCCTCTGCAGCAGAGGTAACTCTGGGTCTTCCTTTCCTGTGGCGGTCCTCATGAGATCAGGTTTCATCATAGCGCTTGATGGTTTTTGAGACTGCACTTGAAGGAACTTTAAAAGTTCTTGAAATATTCCGTATTGACTGACCTTCATGTCTTAAAGTAATGGTGAACTCTCATTTCTCTTTGCTTATTTGAGCTGTTTTTGCCATAATATGGACTATCCAAATAGTAAAAGTGGTAAAAGTGCCATAATATGGACTTGTACCAAATAGGTCTATCTTCTATATACCCTCCTTGTCACAACACAACTGATTGGCTCAAACACACTAAGAAGGAAAGAAATTCCACAAATAAGCTTTTAAGAAGGCACACCTGTTAATCAATCAAATGTATTTATAAACCCTTATTACATCAGCCGATGTCACAAAGTGCTATACAGAAACCCAGCCTAAAACCACAAACAGCAAGCAATGCAAATGTAGAAGCACTGTGGCTAGGAAAAACTCCCTAGAAAGGCTGAAACCTAGGAAGAAACCCAGAGAGGAACCAGGCTCTGAGGGGTGGCCAGTCATCTTCTGGCTGTGCCGGGTGGAGATTATATCAGAACATGGCCAAGATGTTCAAACGTTCATAGATGACCAGCAGGGTCAAATAATAATAATCACAGTGGTTGTAGAGGGTGCAACAGGTCAGCACCTCAGGAGTAAATCTCAGTTGGATTTTCATAGCCGATCATTCAGAGTTAGAGACAGAAGGTGCGGTAGAGAGAGTCAAAAACAGCAGGTCTGGGACAAGGTAGCACGTCCAGTGAACAGGTCAGGGTTTCATAGCCGCAGGCAGAACAGTTGAAACTGGAGCACCAGCACGACCAGGTGGACTGGGTACAGCAAGGAGTCATCAGGCTCAGGTCCTCTGAGAGAAAAGAAAGAGAGAGACAGAAAAATCCATTCCAGGTGACTACCTCATGAAGAGAGAATGCCAAGAGTGTGCAAAGCTGTCATCAAGGCAAAGGGTGGCTATTGGCTACATTTTTGGTTACTACATGATTCAATGTGTGTCATTTCATAGTTTTGATGTCCTCACTATTATTCTACAATGTAGAAAATAGTAAAAAAATAAAGAAAAACCCTTGAATGAGTAGGTGTTCTAAATCTTTTGACCATTAGTGTATACTATGGATGGTGGTGTGGCCCAGTATACCAACAATGGCCTTGCTATTTGACCTTAGAAACACACACGTACACACACTGTTCTTCTTCAGATTTTATAACCAGTTTTGGACCTTCTCAGTACATTCACACTGCCTTCTCCACACTGCCAAAAACCAATGAACACTCAAGAGTTTATCGGTTTCCATAGAGGGCTGGCTTTATGTTAATGACCACCACCTTTGTCTTAAGACCTCTTACCAGTGAAGTGAAGAAGTCATTCCTTTAGTCTAGATGTCTTAGTCTTTCATAGATGTATACACATTCCTCTGAAATCACATTAACGTTATTTCCGATGGTCATTTACTGATCATGCAGATACAAAAATGTAATGGATGCAGTTGTATTAATAATGTACAATAATAATATAGATTGGGACCTTAGACACATACATTACAGTATTAAGTCATTGAAACCAATATACATCTATACATGCAGTTTATGATTGTCAGAACCCGGTTTCGAACCTGGGTCTCCGGAGTGAGAAACAGTCACTTAACCAACTGAGCCACGAATAGACAGCAGAACCCAGAAGATGAGGCAGACACAGCAGTACTTAAGACGGTGTATTTAATAAAGAAAAAATCCTAAAATACAAAAAATGGCAAATCCAAAAGGTGGTAGGAAAAACACAAAAGGACCTCAAAAGAAACTCACCAAAAATAAACAAAAACAAAAAACAGAATACCACAAGAACGTCACCCGGAATCGACAAGAGCACACAGAACACTAGGGCAGGGTGCTAACATACAAACACAGAGCACAGAACTGAGGGAAACAAAGGGTTTAAATACAATCAGGGGAAACGAGACACAGGTGCAAATAATAATGGGGATCAAGGGAAAAACATAGGGACAAAAAGCACAATGGGGGCATCTACTGACCAAAACCCGGAACAACCCTGGCCAAATCCTGACAATGATAAGTCAACCAGTTTGTATAGAGACAGTTTGCCCTCTGCAGTGCTAGCACAAGTCAAAGGTCATGGTATGGGTTGGTGTCTGTTGTCCTTGTGAAGGTTTAATAATCACAGCGTTCGTTCAGGGTCAAAGGTTGAGTTCCAGGGCAACTACATTGCTGATGTTGCATTGCATCAATCAATGGTTATGTGTCACGTCATCAACTGGGCAGTCAGGCATCAGATTGTTATATTATATAATATGGTTAGCTGATGTGTTAAACACCTACCCAGGCGTTGTGAAATCTGGCATGCATCTGCAATGTAGTATGCCTGGAACTTCAACATATACTGTAGCTCAGACAGGGTGTCTGAAAGTTGTGTGATATGTGCCTATATATCACTAGATGTCACATTAACTATATATTCTACTGTACGTACTGTATGGGAACTCAACACAGGAAAAACATTATTTTTTTTTAAGTGGGTAATGTATCCTCTTTATCGACATAACTGTGCATTATTAATCCACTACCATCAGCTCAGTCGCCTCAGAAACAATATGGCTTTACTCTTAAAACAGAAGGACATTGCGATGCATGTGCACAGGGTTGACAGCTTCATATACATTCATGGTAACCCAATGTTAAACCCAATGTGTATCATTTGTGTATTACTGAGGAAGAATCCCACAGGTATAGCACTTAAATATCCCCATTTTGCTATTTCCTTCAGTAGAATATTCATATTTTCAACTACTATGCGTTGCCAATGAGAAGTCGTTGTAGCAACATTGTAGTATCAGACCTACTGTTCTGTTTATGTTGTAGTATCAGACCTTCTGTTCTGCTTGGTCAATATTAGCCTGGTCTTAGATCTGTATATGCAACCATGACTATCACTGTGGTAGTGTACAATGAATGGCTAAAGCACAGAACCAGGCTACTCAATCACTGCCTCATCTAAACTGATGAGCTATTTAATAACACCAAGCAATTGCCTCCCTTGACACAGACCAAACAGAGGACTGCAGGCCTTCAATGTGGATCAGGAATATACAGTAGAAGCCTTGGTGTGTTTAGTACTGCAACATAGAAATAAAATAGGTAGATTCTATTTTTATATATTGTAAAACACACCTCAGTAAATCATTGCCCACCTTCTTGTCTATGCTAGCCTGGTTAAACCACACTGAACATTGCACTCACCAAGTGAAACAATGGTGAGCGCAATAACAACACATTCAACCAGGCTATGGCAATGCCTATCTACAGTGCCTTGCGAAAGTATTCAGCCCCCTTGAACTTTGCGACCTTTTGCCACATTTCAGGCTTCAAACAAAGATATAAAACTGTATTTTTTTGTGAAGAATCAACAACAAGTGGAATGACATTTATTGGATATTTCAAACTTTAACAAATCAAAAACTGAAAAATTGGGTGTACAAAATTATTCAGCCCCTTAAGTTAATACTTTGCAGCGCCACCTTTTGCTGCGATTACAGCTGTAAGTCGCTTGGGGTATGTCTCTATCAGTTTTGCACATCGAGAGACTGAAATTTTTTCCCATTCCTCCTTGCAAAACAGCTCGAGCTCAGTGAGGTTGGATGGAGAGCATTTGTGAACAGCAGTTTTCAGTTCTTTCCACAGATTCTCGATTGGATTCAGGTCTGGACTTTGACTTGGCCATTCTAACACCTGGATATGTTTATTTTTGAACCATTCCATTGTAGATTTTGCTTTATGTTTTTTTAAACAACACTTTTTATGGATATCTTTAAGAAATGGCTTTCTTCTTGCCACTCTTCCATAAAGGCCAGATTTGTGCAATATACGACTGATTGTTGTCCTATGGACAGTCTCCCACCTCAGCTGTAGATCTCTGCAGTTCATCCAGAGTGATCATGGCCATCTTGGCTGCATCTCTGATCAGTCTTCTCCTTGTATGAGCTGAAAGTTTAGAGGGACGGCCAGGTCTTGGTAGATTTGCAGTGGTCTGATACTCCTTCCATTTCAATATTATTGCTTGCAGTGCTCCTTGGGATGTTTAAATCTTGGGAAATCTTTTTGTATCCAAATCCGGCTTTAAACTTCTTCACAACAGTATCTCGGACCTGCCTGGTGTGTTCCTTGTTCTTCATGATGCTCTCTGCGCTTTTAACGGACCTCTGAGACTATCACAGTGCAGGTGCATTTATATGGAGACTTGATTACACACAGGTGGATTGTATTTATCATCATTAGTCATTTAGGTCAACATTGGATTCAGGGATCCTCACTGAACTTCTGGAGAGAATTTGCTGCACTGAAAGTAAAGGGGCTGAATAATTTTGCACGCCCAATTTTTCAGTTTTTGATTTGTTAAAAAAGTTTGAAATATCCAATAAATGTCGTTCCACTTCATGATTGTGTCCCACTTGTTGTTGATTCTTCACAAAAAAATACAGTTTTATATCTTTATGTTTGAAGCCTGAAATGTAGCAAAAGGTCGCAAAGTTCAAGGGGGCCGAATACTTTTGCAAGGCACTGTATGTGTTGATGGAGATGGACGCGCTAAAAGCCATGCAATACATGTTGTGAGGTCTCACTACTTTTTTGTTCTAAGCAATAAGATTGTGAGCCCCATACTTAATCCTCCTGGCACCATTGGGAGCCAAATAGACAGATAGTTCAAATAACTTAAGCTATTTAAAAAAAAATACTTTTCTGCTGCAGATGATTTTTGAGTCCAACCATCTCCCTTACACATAGAGCCAGGAGATTTTCTTGACCACATGATAACTGTTTAACTTTCTACCAACCTCCTGTCTCTTCTGGATTATTTTTGTGAGTTTCAGCATGAATGTACATATAGTAACAAGAGATAGATAAATATATACTGAAGTATATTCATTGTTGATGACTGGGGTGGCGTTTGCATTTTTCCTACAGAACGTACCTTTCAGTTCTATAACATTAAACACATCATTAATGACAACACCGGTCACTGATAACTGATGTTTTTTTTATTGACAAACTAAACCATTACGTTAATCTACTTAAAATAATAATAATTTCTCACTTTCATGCACTGTAAACGTAACATCGGCATCATCAGCTCAAAAGAGGGAGGGAGAGGACATGGTGATAAACCCAAAGGACAAAACCTTCTCTTTACAGATATGAAGCAGGGCCTTCATATTTTAATATTAATGACACATGAGTGATTGTAACAGGGTAATACGTCTCCAAGAAGGTCTAGGGTGGCCTGTCCCAAGGGGAGAGGGCTGAAGTTGCCCATAATCACTGATCTATGATCAGTTCAGCATGTATAGCCCATAATGGTTATGGTTTGGATTTGAGGAGGTTTAAGCTGATCCTAGATCTGTGCCTAAGGGCAACATCTACTGGGTCCAAGGCGGGTGTGGACCTCCCCTCCTCTTAGCGCAAGGACCAGATGGAGTACGGAGCCTCCCTGGATCTTGTAGTCTGCTGCTGTCTTCTCATCGTTCCTGAGGGAAGGAAACTGATATTAGGAAGAGAGGGACAACTTCATTCTCATGCACAAACTGTTATTTTTGTGTGTGTTGTTATCTGACCACTGACTAGAGAGAATGTCTGTGGACGTGTACTCTTCCTAGGAAGATGGGTTGCCTCCTACATTAACAATGGTCCAGTGCTGTTGCCCTAGGTCTGGAACTCCCAAGACTAATGTGGCACAATCACTTGAACACAGAGAATATATAAGCTAAGGTTTCTTTTACACATGATTAATTCCACGATGTTGCCTCCGTGCCTTACATTTGTTTCCCACTGTAGATCAACCTCTGCTGCTGAGGCGGAATCCCCTCTTTCTCCTCCACTCGCTCTTTAATCCTCTCCACCTGACAAGAGACGAGCCAGAGAATACACACACTGAATACATAATATCACTGTATGGTTTCACTGAGGGCTGTGGCATGCACACACACACACACTGATAAGGAACAATGGGAATAGTGGAAAAAATTCTAGCACATACCTTGTCTGTGGGCTCTATGTCAATCTCAATTTCTTTCCCAGTGAGTGTCTGAGAGACAGACATTGATCAAATAGTTAGTCATGTTAAGAGGAAGCCTTCATAACCAGCACACGTCAGTTAGTTACTTATGATCCAAGTTATTCGATTCTTATTTTATGGACCCATGTAGCGAGCTAGCTGAATTAAAACCTAAACGAGCCAAATTGCTTGTGTGGCTGCATATACTGTATGTGTCTGACGTTCTCTTACCTTGACTTTAATCAACATTTTGACTTATTTTGTTTTCTAAACACAATTATATTATAACTGAATTGGTATCTGTGTAATATCAGATAAATTTGGTATCCTGCTTAGCTACAACATGAGACATTTCTCCACCAATCTTTCTTTGTCGCAAATAATTCAATTGAAGTTCCTGTGTTTCTCAGAAATAGGTCCAACTATTCTCCGTGCTCACAACGAAAGAGTTCCGCGATGTGCTTAGTAAACTACGGTGTTACGCTTTCTACGTCAAAAAGTTGTATTAGATTAAATATGTTTATTTTAAATAGTTTAGTTACTGTTCGAAAAATTCCTAGAGGTAGCCCCATAACTACTGTTAAAAAAAATACATTTTCGTAGACCTTTTTAAAAACGTACGTAAATGAGTCTTAGGAATTACGTAAATTAGTCTTTCTTTGTAGTCTTTTCTTAACCTCAACTGCACCAAAAATATCACAGATAGCCGAATAATAGAACTACAATAATGGCTTTACAGTAAAGACCCGTCCTCTTAAACATTCATGCCTCGCATTTGTAGCGGAAACAGTGCTGGTGAAATAAGATATCTTTCTCACACATTTCATAACGGTAAGAAGTTTATGCCTCATTTCGTAGAGAATAATATGGTTACTTATATAATTACATCTAACCGTACAGATATAGGGAATTTAACCTAATTTGGCGGTTTTGATTCAATATTAGCTAACCTTGAAGTTTGACAGGACCATCGAAATGACAGCAGGATAGCCTGTATTGACTAGATTTTTTTCGAGTAGCTACGTTACATGTCGACACCTGCTCGTCGAAAATCTCATTCCAAAATCATGGGCATTAATATGGAGTTGGTCCCCCCTTTGCTGCTATAACAGCCTCCACTCTTCTGGGAAGTCTTTCCACCAGATGTTGGAACACTGCTGCAGGGACATGCTTCCATTCAGCCACAAGAGCATTAGTGAGGTTGGGCGATTAGGCCTGGCTTGCAGTTGGCATTCCAATTCATCCCAAAGGTGTTTGATGGGGTTGAGGTCAGGGCTCTGTGCAGGCCAGTCAAGTTCTTCCTCACCGATCTCAACAAACCATTTCTGTATGACCTCGCTTTGTGCACGGGGGCATTGTCATGCGGAAACAGGAAAGGGCCTTCCCCAAACTGTTGCCATAAAGTTGGAAGCACAGAATCATCTAGAATGTCATTTTAAGCTGTAGCGTTAGATGGCGCCGAAGAACATGGCTGACGTTTTACATTCTCCCAAACAATTGTGCAATTAAAAAAAATAATGTTTTGTGTAACTTATTTCATAACTTATTGTGTACATAATATTGCTGCTACCGTCTCTTATGACCGAAAATAACTTCTGCAGATCAGAAAAGCCATTACTCACCACGGACTGGAAGAAACGTTTTCCTTTAACGAGTCCGACGAGAAGGATATCCTGCTTTCACTGGAACAAGCCCAGATCCACGCCTTTTGGGTGAAGAAAAGACACCGGAAAAGAGGACGCAGATTGGAGATCCTTCTGAGAATCCGGAGGCGAGTGAGCAAACTCCCAAGGCCTTCCATTCTCCTTGCTAACGTGCAATAGTTGGAACTATTAAGATTATCCTGCCAAAGGGGCATTAAAAACTGTAACATCTTATGTTTCACCAAGACGTGGCTGAATGAAAAAACGGACAATTTAGAGCTGGTGGGATTTTCCATGCACCGGCAGAACAGAGACGGTACCTCTAGTAAGACGAGGAGTGGGGGTGTGTGTCTTTTTGTCAATAACAGCTGGTGCATGATGTCTCATGTTAAAGAAGTCTCGAGGTATTGCTCGCATGAGGAAGAGTACCTTATGATAAGCTGTCGACCACACTATCTACCAAGAGAGTTCTCATCTGTATTATTCATAGCCGTCTATTTCCCACCACAAAGCGAAGCTGCCACTAAGACCGCTCTCAACCAACTCTATAAGGCCATAAGCAAAGAAGAAAATGCTCACCCAGAATCGGCACTCCTAGCCGGGGACTTTACTGCAGGCAAACATCAATCAGTTTTGACAAATTTTTACCAGCATGTCACGTGCAATCAGGAAAGGAAAAATAAGCACCAGCTGTTCTGGATGACTGTGTGATAACGCTCTCGGTTTCCGATGTGAACAAAACCTTTAAACGGGTCAACATTCACAAAGCCGCTGGGCCAGACGGATTACCAGGACGTGTAATCAAAACATGCGTGGACCAACTGGCAAGTGTCTTCACTGATATTTTCAACCTCTCCCTGACCGAGTCTGAAATACCTACATGTTTCAAGCAGCCCACCATAGTCCCTGTGCCCAAGGAAGTGACGGTAACCTGCCTAAATGATTACTGCCCCGTGGCACTCACGTCGGTAGCCATGAAGTGCTTTGGAAGGCTGGTCATGGCTCACATCAACAGCATCCTCCCAGACACCCTAGACCCACTTCAATTCGCATACCGCCCCAACAGATCCACAGATGACGCAATCTCAATCGCACTCCACACTGCCCTTTCTCAATTGGACAAATGAAACACCTATGTGAGCATGCTGTTCATTGACTACAACTCAGCGTTCAACACCAAAGTGCCCAAGAAGCTCATCACTAAGCTAAGGACTCTGGGACTTAACACCTCCCTCTGCAACTGGGTCCTGGACTTCCTGACAGGACTCCCCCTGGTGGTAAGAGTAGGCAACAACACGTCTGCCAAGCTAATCCTTAACACTGGGTGTTACTCCCCGGCTAGGAGTGCCGATTCTGGGTGAGCATTTTCTTCTTTGCTTATGGCCTTATAGAGTTGGTTGAGAGCGGTCTTAGTGGCAGCTTCGCTTTGTGGTGGGAAATAGACGGCTACGAATAATACAGATGAGGTCTCTCTTGGTAGATAGTGTGGTCGACATTATACAATTGCAAAAATGTGCATTTGTGTATGAATTAATACAAATATTGTGCGTGCATTTGTGCGTTAAGTTTGAGTGAGTGCGTGTGTATGGGGAGGGTTGTGGAGTGGTAAGTGATTACATGTACGTTGTGGGAACGTATGTTTTTGGTTTGACATTGTTTCTGGGAGCAAGTCCATACGTTTCCTGACTGGTAAAACTGATTTACTAATTTATTTAAATGCACTGAGAACAGAAGTGAAAATGTAGCCTGTTCTGCGAACGTTTATTTTTAGGTTGCAGCAAGGTTCTGAAAACGTTTTACTATGGTTCCTTGAAAGTTTTCCCGGGAGGTTTTATTCACGCTCTGAAAACAAAAATTATATTTTTTTGGGAGGTTTTTGTTTTTCTTAAAACTTTTACTGAATTCCATGTTTTTTTTACGCATGCAAAGCTGTTCATTATAGTCTATTCAAACCACGTGTCAAACTCATTCCATGGAGGGCCGAGTGTCTGCGGGTTTTCGCTTCAGCCTTGTACTTGATTGATGAATTAAGGTCACTAATTAGTAGGGAACTCCCCTCACCTGGTAGTTTAGGTCTTAATTGAAAGGAAAAAACAAAAACCTGCAGACACATGGCTCTCCATGGAATGAATTTGACGCCGCTGATTATTTTAACTAGAACCACGAGGAAACCTGTAGGAAATACTATGCTGAAGTACGGAAATTCCCACATACATTTTTTCTTAGCATTCTCTAAACTAGCCTATTTGAGAACATACCCAATGTTAAACCAGTTGGAGAACGTTCCTAGAACGTAACCATGTTTTAACTTTAAGGAAACGTTCTGTTAAAGTAGCCTAATGAAATACCAAGAAAATAATGTTTCTTGTCAAGTTCGTTAAATGTGCTGAGAATGTTCCAAAGCCAAGCAACTATCCTGCACCATTCCCAGAAAGTTGTGAGAAGGTTGTATGCAAAATAACCATAGGACGACCATACAGTACACTCACCAAGCTCTAAGAAACATATGGTTATCATAATGTTAGCTGAGATGTAATCTGACTACCAAATAAAATGAAAATTTAATCAGTTACATTACATGCAAAAAATATTGTAATCAGATTACAGATACTTTTGAAAAACTAGATGATTACTTCTTGGATTATTGTTTTATTCACTTAGGATATCTGACCACAAGTCAGAGACCGCTATGATGACACGCCAGATGTATTTGATGGATTATTTTTGTCTTCTGCTAATACCTTTTAAGGGGAAAGTAATCTAAAAGTAACTGAAAGTAATTACAGATTTGGGTAATCCAGAAAATACGTTACTGATTAAAATTTAGGACAGGTAACTAGTAACTGTAACGGATTACATTTAGAAAGTAACCAACACAACCTTGTGTGGGTTGGTGTGACAGCCTGTTCTATTCTGTTGTTCGTTTTGTCGACCTCATTGCAGACAGAGCAGAAAAGGATACGTGTCCATACTACAGGTAACCAGCAGTAGAAATGCCTCGCATTGAGAATGACATCAAGTTGGACTTCAAGGATGTACTTCTCCGTCCGAAACGAAGCACACTCAAGTCCCGTAGTGAGGTGCATAACTCCTTTGTCCTATTTTGTACTGTTTATGTATTGTTCTGTTGTATTCAAATACCCATTTGTACCAGACAAACACAGCGTATCGCTCTTCAATAAAAATTAAGTTTTTTTCTCTAATAATAACACGTCTGTCTGTCCCTCCGTACGTATGTCTGTCTTTGTCTTATTGCCTGCCTGCTTTTCTGCCTGTCTGGCTGCTTTTCTGCCTGCCTGTCTGTCTGTCTGTCTGTCTGTCCTTCTCCTCCAGGTGGACCTGATGAGAAGTTACACCTTCAGGAACTCCAAGGGAAGCTACAGAGGAATCCCCATTGTTGCAGCCAACATGGACACTGTCGGCACCTTCGAGATGGCTCTGGCTTTGTCCAAGGTATAGACATAGAGAAATACATAGTGTGTGTATATACATCATTGGGTATAGATAGCAAAAAGCAATCATCAACCTCCTCCCTCAGTCCAACCTTCTAATACTAAACAACCTCTACTCCCACAAATATCCCCTCCTGGCTCCCATAGAAAGCAAACTACAAATACAGTACAGTGCCTTCGGAAAGTATTCAGACACCTTTTCCACATTTTGTTACATTACAGTCTTGTTGTAAAATGTATTAAATTGTTTTTTCCCCCTCATCAATCCACACACAATACCCCATAATAACAAAGCAAAAACATGTTTTTAGAAATGTTTACTAATTTATTAAAAATTAAAAACTGAAATATCACATTTACATAAGTGTTCAGACCCTTTACTCAGTACTTTGTTGAAGCACCTTTGGCAGCGATTACACCATTGAGTCTTCTTGGGTATGACACTACAAGCTTGGCACACCTGTATTTGGGGAGTTTCTCCCATTCTTCTCCGCAGATCCTCTCAATCTCTGTCAGGTTGGATAGGGAGCGTCGCTGCACAGCTATTTTCAGGTCTCTCCAGAGATGTTCAATCGGGTTCAAGTCCAGGCTCTGGCTGGGCCACTCAAGGACTTTCAGAGACTTCCCCCGAAGCCACTCCTGCATTGTCTTGGCTGTGCGCTTAGGGTCGTTGTCCTGTTGGAAGGTGAACCTTCACCCCAGTCTGAAGTCTTGAGCAGGTTTTTATCAAGGATCTCTCTGTACTTGCTCAGTTCATATTTTCCTCGATCCTGACTAGTCTCCCAGTCCCTGCCACTGAAAAACATCACCGCAGCATGATGCTGCCACCACCATGCTTCATCACTATAGGGATGTTGCCAGGTTTCCTCCAGACGTGACGCTTGGCATTCAGGCCAAAGAGTTCAATATTGGTTTCATCAGACCAGATAATCTTGTTTCTCATAGTCTGAGAGTCTTTAGGTGCCTTTTGGCAAACTCCAAGCGGGCTGTCATGTATGTGCCTTTCACTGAGGAGTGGCTTCTGCCTGGCCACTCTACCATAAAGGCCTGATTGGTGGAGTGCTGCAGAGATGGTTGTCCTTCTGGAAGGTTCTCCCATTTCCACAGAGGAACTCTAGAGCTCTGTCAGAGTGACCATCGTGTTCTTGGTCAACTCCCTGACCAAGGTCCTTTTCCCCCGACTGCTCAGTTTGGCCGGGCGGCCAGCTCTTGGAAGAGTCTTGGTGGTTCCAAACTTCTTCCATTTAAGAATGATGGAGGCCACTGTGTTCTTGGGGATCTTCAATGCTGCGTAAATGTTTTGGTAGCCTTCCCCAGATCTGTGCCTCGACACAATCCTGTCTCAGAGTTCTACGGACAATTCCCTCGACCACATGGCTTGGTTTTTGCACTGTCAATTGTGGGACCTTCTATAGACAGGTATGTGCCTTTCCAAATCATGTCCAATCAATTGAATTTACCACAGGTGGACTCCATTCAAGTTTTTAGAAACATCTCAAGTGTGATCAATGGAAACAGGATGCACCTGAGTTTCGAGTTTTATAGCTCTGAATTCTTATGTAAATAAGGTATTTCTGTTCCTTATTTTTTTATACATTTGCAAACATTTCTAAAAACCTTTTTTCACCTTGTCATTATGTGATATTGTGTGTAGATCTGAGGATTTTTATATTTTTTCATCCATTTTTTGAACAACGCTGTAACGTAACAAAATGTGGAAAAAGTCAAGGGGTCTGAATACTTTCTGAAGTTTCTGTACACATAGGTTTTAGAACTTTAAAGGTGTTTGTAAAGTAAGTGTTCTTGTCTCTCTTTCTCCCCCACAGTTCACACTCTTCACTGCCATTCACAAGCACTATTCAGTAGATGACTGGAAGGAGTTTGCAACAAAGAATCCAGAATGTGTACCGGTACGTTGAAACAACTCCTTGTAATAACTGTATGACAAGACTCCTCTTGTTTTTGAATGATGTGTTAATTTGGTCTCTCTATCTCTTTCTCTCGCTCTCTGACTCTCTCGCTCCCTCTCTCTTAGAGTATGGCAGTCAGCACAGGGACAGGCGAAGGGGACTTTGACAGGCTGGGTGAGATCACAGCCGCTGTGCCTCAGCTCCAGTACATCTGTGTGGATGTGGCCAATGGCTACTCTGAGCACTTTGTCCACTTTGTTAAAGACGTGCGCCTGAAGTACCCGACACACACCATCATGGTCAGTGACTCCTCTACGCTGTCTTTTCCATTGGGCATACTCTGGTTAGGCCTTTTGGAGTGTTTTTACAGTGATGACATTGATGATAGTTGATACGTCTCAAATCACACTATTCCCGAGGGCTCTTGTCGAAGTAGTGCTCTCAGGGTGTCAATTGAAGCCATATAGGACTAGTCAAAAGTAGTGCACTATATAGTAGTGCACCATTTAAAGTGATTGTGTTGTCTTTGCCACAGGCGGGGAATGTGGTTACCGGGGAGATGGTGGAGGAGCTGATCCTCGCTGGCGCTGACATCATCAAAGTGGGCATCGGACCAGGTGATGTCATAAACTGGGGACTATCACATTGCTGTTTTCCTGGATCGCCGTATTGAATTGAAGCCTTAGTGTGATCATACTGATAAACACCTAACTTTCTGTCTGTATGTCTGTCTGTAGGCTCTGTGTGCACCACCCGTAAGAAAACAGGGGTGGGTTATCCCCAGCTGAGCGCTGTGATAGAGTGTGCAGATGCTGCCCACGGACTGGGCGGACACATCATCTCTGTAAGCCTCCATTATTATTATTATACACCTATAGTTATACACTCACATCCTTTTGGCTCAACAGTCTTTATAAAACGTTTATACACCCTGAGCATCATTATACACACATACAGTGCATTTGGAAAGTATTCAGACCCCTTCACTTTTTCCACGTTTTGTTACATTACAGCCTTCTTCTAAAATATATATATTTTTAAATATAATATCAATCTACACACAATACCCCATAATAACAAAGCGAAAGCAGGTTTTTAGACATTTTTGCTCATTTATAAAAGAACAAAAACAGAAATACCTTATTCATATAATTATTCAGAACCCTTTGCTATGAGACTCAAAATTGAGTTTAGGTGCATCCTGTTTACTTTGATCATATTTGAGATGTTTCTACAACTTCATTGGAGTCCATGTGGGGTAAATTAAGTTGATTGGACATGATTTGGAAAGGCACACACCTGTCTATAGAAGATCCCACAGTTGACAGTGCATGTCAGAGCAAAAACCAAGTCATGAGGTCGAAGGAGTTGTCCGTAGAGGTCCAAGACAGGATTGTGTCGAGGCACAGATCTGGGGAAGGGTACCAAAAAATGTCTGCATCATTGAAGATCCCCAAGAACACAGTGGCTTCCATCATTCTTAAATGGAAGAAGTTTGGAACCACCAAGACTCTTCCTAGAGCTGGCTGCCCGGCCAAACTGAGCAATCTGGGGAGAAGGACATTGGTCAGGGAGGTGACCAAGAACCCGATGGTCACTCTGACAGAGCTCTAGAGATCCTCTGTGGAAATGGGAGAACCTTCCAGAAGGACAACCATCTCTGCAGCATTCCACCAATCAGGCCTTTATTGTAGAGTGGCCAGACAAAAGCCACTTCTCAGTAAAAGGCACATGACAGCCCTCTTGGAGTTTGTCAAAAGGTACCCAAAGGACTCTGACTATGAGAAACAAGATTCTCTAATCTGATGAAACCAAGATTGAACTCGTTGGCCTGAATGCCAAGCGTCACGTTTTGAGGAAACCTGGCACCATCCATATGGTGAAGCATGGTGGTGGCAGAATCATGTTGTGGGGATGTTTTTCAGGGGCAGCGACTGAGATACTAGTCAGGATCGAGGGAAAGATGAACAGAGCAAAGAACAGAGAGATCCTTGATGAAAACCTGCTCCAGAGCACTCAGGACCTCAGACTGGGGCAAAGGTTCACCTTCTAACAGGTCTTGGATGTGTGCTTAGGGTTGTTGTCAACGCAAGAGTGGCTTCGGGACAAGTCTCTAAATGTCCTTGAGTGGTCCAGCCAGAGCCCGGACTTGAACCCGAACATCTCTGGAGAGACCTGAAAATAGCTGTGCAGCGACGCTCCCCATCCAACCTGACAGAGCTTGAGAGGATCTGCAGAGAAGAATGGGAGAAACTTCCCAAATACAGGTGTGCCAAGTTTGTAACGTCATACCCAAGAAGACTCGAGGCTGTAATCGCTGCCAAAGGTGCTTTAACAAAGTACTGAGTAAAGGGTCTGAATACTTATATAAAGGTGATATTTCAATTTGTTTTTGGAACAAATACATTTTTTTTTAAATCAAAAGACCTGATTTTGCTTATGGGCTATTGTGTGTAGATTGATGAGGATTTTTAACAAATCCATTTTAGAATAAGGCTGTAACGTAACAAATTGTGGAAAAGGTCAAGGGGTCTGAATACTTTCTGAATGAACTGTACATTCAAAGTATTGGGGCAGTGACACGTTTTTTGTGTTGATTTGTACTCCAGCACTTTGGATTCTAAATTATACAATGACTATGGGGTTAAAGTGCAGACTGTCTGCTTTAATTTGAGGGTATTTCCATCCATATCTGGTGAACCGTGTAGAAATTACAGCATTTTCTTTAACATAGTCCCTCCATTTTAGGGGACCTAAAGTATTGGGACAATTTCACTTATAGTGTAATCAAACGTTTTGTATTTTGTCTCATATTCCAAGCAGAATACATCGAGATTGTGACTCTACAAACTTGTTGGATGCATTTGCTGTTTGTTTTCTTTGTGTTTTCGATTATATTTGTGCCCAATACAAATGAATGGTAAATAATGTATTGTGTCATTTTGGAGTCACTTTTATTGTAAATAAGAATAGAATATGTTTCTAAACACATCTACAATGAATGTGGACGCTATGACTCATCATTATTCACAATTCATTCAGGACTATCCGTAATCACTGTAGCATCCACATTAATGTGCAAGTGTTTAAAACATTATATTCTTATTTACAAACAAGGGGTGTCCCTGTACACACAAAGATTGTTCCGTAGGCAGAGACTTTGTCTGAAAATGTGCACAATCTTATTAGTCCCTATTTTCTTTTTCTCTCATAAAGGATGGTGGATGCACTTGCCCTGGTGACGTTTCCAAGGCTTTTGGTGAGTTTTGTAACGGTCAAATTCGATTTTTCAGCTCACAGAGCACACAGTACTTACTTTAATCAGCCTTCAACCATGTACAGAGACTCTACAACAGAGTACTATGTGTCTGACCCCGGCTGGATTTGCTCTGCATTTTCATTGGCTGTGTGCTGTGGTTGTGTGTGACTCACAGGTGCCGGGGCGGACTTTGTGATGCTGGGCGGGATGCTGGCCGGCCACTCAGAGAGCGGGGGCGAGGTCATCGAGAAGAACGGGAAGAAGTACAAGCTGTTCTACGGCATGAGCTCCGACACGGCCATGAAGAGACACGCCGGGGGTGTGGCCGAGTACAGGTCAGAGATGCTACTGGCAGCAAAGCAGGAAATTAGCCGTTTTTAACTTTGTAGCACACTTTAGGGAAAGAATAAGTAGTAAGTCAGTATTGGACAAGTAAGCCTTGTCTGAGTCAGAACGGCCCACAGGGGCACGCCAGGAACCTGTTTCTGTAGCATGAGGCAGCTTGATGTACAAGTACACCCCCTTGACAGGACTCTAATCTGGGGAAGCATAAGAGATCGCAAAACCGTTCCCTCTTCTTCCCCCAGGGCATCTGAAGGGAAGACGGTAGAGGTAGTCTACAAGGGTCCCGTGGACGTGACCATACGGGATGTCCTGGGTGGGGTACGCTCCACCTGCACCTACGTGGGTGCAGGGAAGCTCAAGGAGCTCAGCCGCAGGACCACCTTCATCAGGGTCACCCAGCAGCTCAACACTGTCTTTGGGAATGATAACTAGGCGAGGCCCAGGCTAGTTCACACACACACATACACACATATACACACACCATACCGTTGATAGTAAGAATCAGTCATTTGAGAAACTTAAACCTAGGATAAATGTTTGGTTGCCAAAACCAAAACCATTTTAGATAATACTATCAAACAATCCCTTATCTAAGAGTCATATTTAAGCAAAAGGTATTAAGGGGTGTGGTATATGGCCAATATACCATGGCCAAGGGCTGTTCTTACACACGACGCAATGCGGAGTGCCTGTATACATCCCTTAGCCGTGGTATATTGGCCATATACCACAAACCCTCGAGGTGCCTTATTGCTATTATAAATTGATTACCAACATAATTAGAGCAGTAAAAATAAACATTTTTTCATACCAATCAGCATTCAGTGCTCGAATCCACCCAGTTCATAATTCAACTTTAAACATCTTTGACTTATTCTAAACTGCCATAAATGTACATTTCTTGGTAATAAGTGAACTAAGGGCACTTCAGGACTTCAGGCTTTTCTCTATGTCCAATATTATCTATCTATCTATCTATCTATCTATCTATCTATCTATCTATCTATCTATCCCTGTTTTTCAAGACATCTCATCGCCATGCTGTTTGAAAACCATATGCCAGAAATGAATATACAGTATTTCACTGTATGTACTATATTGAGATTGCAAGCGTTAAAAACATCTGCTTTTATTATTTTAAATTCTGAGTCAAGTGGACGGGCTACATACAGTGAAGAGATTCAGATGTTCATAATAATGACCAATACTGCTGATTTAAAATATTTTAGATTATTTTATCCTTTTCAAAATAACTTAAAATATATATTGCACTTAATGATTTGCAATGATGTAGTATTCCAGTCGTTTTCCCTAAAGCAAGTTAGTTTTTCTGCTATTCTCATGCGGACCAAATATTAAGGCGAGGAGGAAATAGATACTGAATGAAAATACTGCCAAACAAGGGTTTCGTGTGCTGTACAGCTACAGCAGCAACTCGGTCAGTCAAATTACACACCGCATGTTGACGGGAAACTGTTGTGGAATACAAAATATAGAGTGGCAAAATTCCTGTAACTTTCCCCAAATTCCCAGGTTTTCCAGAAGTCCTGAGTGGGACTTGGAAGATTCCCAGAATATGGCAGAAAAAGCAGGAAATCCAGCAAATCCCCAACCAGGATTTCTGGAGAACTTGGGAATTTGGGGAAAGGAACCGGGATTTTGCAACCCAAATTCAAAGTATTGTAGCGACCTTAACACAACACCTAGCGACCTCGTCAAGAGGTTCGGACTTCTTAGCTTAATGGTTAAGGTGTTGGCTTGACAGTCAATGGACATGGTTCGAGTCCTTGTCAGGGCTCCCTCCTGAATTCGCTACAGTATGTTTCGATGGTAAGGAAGGCAGGACAGCTTTGATTGTTACCTCGATTTACTGTTAATTTCTCACTGTTGTCAATTAGACTAGATAGAATCTCCATGCAATCCGTATTCACATTATTACTTTACTGGATATTCAGTTACTTTGCTAGAATGTTGTCTATGCATTATTATTTTAAGGTGTGAAACTGACTAGTTTTCATTATGTCTGTATATTTACTTTACTTCATGGTGTTTTCCAGGATGATTCCTTTTCATATATTTTGGTATTAGTCAAACATGTCATGCCGTTTTTAAGCCACATTTGTTGTTGTTTCAGTCTTGTCAGTTCTGACCAGTCGGATAAACACTCCAAACAGCCTACCCGACCGCTCGGGGTCGTCCGCATGGTCATAAAGCACACCGTTGCCTTGTTTTGTATCACATTCCAATTATAAAACTGAAAATGCAATTTCAGAATGACATGTCCGCCCCAGTGAAAGTTGCGGCCCTGGTTCTGACCAATAAAGAGCATTCCATATGAGTTGTTTCACCGTCTGTTTTAGAGCAATGGTCACCATCGACCGGTCCAGCTCCAAGGCATTCTTAGATCACCAAGCATTTAGGTCAAATAAAACCACGATAAAGCGCAGAAACACGCCATCGGGTCTAACGGTCGTCTCGCGTCGAACAGCGCAAGATGTGCAAGCTGTCAAATTTTTAACGAAAATTAAAACGTCCCAGTTTGTTACTTTGACGAGGTTGGAGTAATAATATGTTCAACAACTTAAGACATTGTCTCGAATCTCGAAAATGAACAGCTAAAGTAGAATTTTTCACTTCTTTCATTGACTTCTCTTTCATTGACTTCTGGGTTTAGAAACTTTGTGATGAAGCCTAGCGTTCCTTATTTAATTGGATTTATTTCATACAGTTGGCGGTAGGTGCACTTTATTCAGCAGTCCCAGCAAAAGGAAGGCAAAGTATTCCCATTTTAAACCATTTCATGTGTCTGAATGTAGAACCCCGCCTACCCTGCAGGCCCAGAGAGCAAATCAAGTGCACCTATAAGACTACAACACTTTAGCTCAGATCACCTATCTGCACAGTTTCCTCAAGCTAGAGACTAAAAATAAGCCTGGAATGCACAGCAAAAATGTATACTGTGAGAGTTTAAAACCCTGACTACAAAGAAACTCAACGAATACAGCAAAGAGCGGATGTTTTTATGAGCAAGTTCACGTTTAAGTTGTTATTCAGCACTGTCAACATGTTAAGCCATAAAATGCATGTTCTCTCTACTTCCACTCACGCTGCAACCATCACTGCAGCTGCAATGAAGGAGTATAGATGGCGAAGTGTTCCCGATAAGCTTGCGTTTGTTATTACTAGCGGCTTGTCTTTTCTAATGTGAAGGACTTTTTCACTTTCTCTGGTCATAGGGGTAACAACATGAATTTGTGCGAGGCAGAAATAGGTTTTGACATCAGCTGGAAAACTGTCCCCTTTCCCCAGTGGAGGGAAGGTAGAGCGGAGGGACGGTGAGCGGCGGGACGGTGAGCGGAGGGACGGTGAGAGGCAGCCTCACCGCTGCTCCTTCTCTCTCTCCTTCTCTCCCCTCATACTGGTCCAGTATTAAAAAAATGTCATTATTATGCTCACTCAGCTGTGCCTCACAAATAATACAACAAATGATCCATTACCAGTGTGATCATACACCTAACATATTTAAATATGATTTCAAGATGGTCAATGCAAGCATTGCCAATATGCAGTGTATGCATGTATTGGGCCTATAGCCTACTGCACAAACCTCATTGCTACACAACTGTTTAATTGGTTTATGTTGCGTAGGCTTATGTTTTTTTAAGTTATGTTGTATTTTGATTCAGAAAGTGATCTTGACTCAGAGAGCATTGTTTATTGTTAGTACATTGTTTCTTGTTCATTTTAAGAGTACATCTTAACATGACAGAAATATCCACATAATATAGTATACAAAATACAGTACATAAATAAACTGTACTGTTTGATATATTGGCATACTGTCAAGAAAATGGCAATGTATTCCTCAGACTTGTTTGTAAATTAACCATTTCAAAATATCTGGACAGAAACATCAGCATTTACATTCAATCAACTGAATATTTACGTTATTTATTGTACAATGATGAGGTCAATGAAATGTGATTAAGGGACATGAAAAGATAGTTCAATGGGACAACATTGTGATAGGTGGGTAATTTAGCCAGCAGGGAGAGACAAAGTCCTGCCTTACAAGTTAACCGAAATCTAGCCAGTGTAAGACACAATATTTGTATTTTGTTTCACTTTATTTATCTAGGAAAGTCAGTTAAGAACAAATTCTTATTTACAATGATGGCCTACCACAATGCAAAAAGTATCTTGTCGGGATGGGGGCAGGGATTAAAAATTAAATAAAAATATAGGACAAAACACAATGCAAGAGAGACACCAGGAACACCACATAAAGAGAGACCTATGATGACAACATAGCATGGCAGCACAATAGTCGGGATCCAAACTGAATTCAAAACATTTAAGATATTGCCTAGACAAGCTCACAGAATTCCTCTGTATACGACATACCGATAACCCTCTCACACTTGCACATGGGACCTTGGTGAGACTCACTCATTAGATTTTGGTGGTGGTAAGACTGCTGTTGAAAGTGATAGACCTCTCCACATGGGCATCCCCACTGCTGCTCTCCATACTGTCTGGCAATGGCTGGGTCACCTCCTGAGAACATGTTACTCTGGCGAATGGTGCTTGTTTTAATAAAGTTAGGTCAAAGCCTAAAAGGCTAGGGGCGGCTTTGACTGCATGTGCTGGTATGAATGTGGGTACTCAGACCCACAAGCCACCGAGGGCCCTCATGAAGACTACATATTTTTTTGTGGCCCCCACACCATATCCAAGTTGGCATCCCTGATTTAGGGATGGCTGCAAGATCACATAATGATATGTAGAATACTAACATACCCAAATATACTGTAGTAATAGCATAGTATAACATTACTGGAAGACAAAAACACCACCAAATTTCTTAGGAGGTTTTAGGATGATTGTGCACATGGTCACATGCTTCTCTCATGTGGCCAAAACTCAACAGCATCTCAAGAAGAGCTAAATCAGGGATGCCAACTTGGATAGGGGTGGGGGCCACAAAAAATCTGTAGTCTTCATGAGGGCCCTCAGTGGCTTGCGGGTCTGAGTACCCACATCCATACCAGCACATGCAGTCAAAGCCATCCCTAGCCTTTTGAGGGCCCTAAGTGAAAACTTGAAGAATTATCATTCACGGTGGACAGTGGGAAATGTGAACGGACTCGAGGTTGGATGACCACCAAAATGTGCGTAAAGTAGTGGTAAAGAACGTGATTCGAATCTTCAGCTCCAATGTATCATTACCACAGCAACAGTCGTAGGCCATGTTCGAGAGGCTCAAACCCGCAATGCATCAAGGGTAAATTGTGACTGACCAATCTTCAAATAATGAGTCATTTTGATGAAAGGTGCTTTGTGGAGCAGTCGCATGCAGTCGTTTTGATCCACTTAAATATGGCCAATATTGTCTAAACCCTGTCCATTTCTATAATGTATCTTCTTAAAATTTAAAACCTAATCCTAACCACACTGCTAACCTTATGTATAACACACATATTTTATACCTTTTTGTAGCAAATTTAGACTTTGTGGCTGTGGAATTGGTCAGTGCCATCCTGAATTCTTGAGACGTAGCTACACCATTGAAGTTGACATTTTAAATGGTTAAAGTAAGAGTTAGGTAAGGGTTATTGTTTAAGTCGTTTTTTAAAGTCTTTGTACTTTATTATTTAGATTTTTTGACAACTTTTACTTTTATTCCACAACATTCCTAAAGAAAATAATGTACCTTTTATTCCAGAAATGTTCACTGACACCCAAAAGTACTCGTTACATTTCATATGCTTAGCAGGACAGGTAAATGCTCCAATTCAAGCAACTTGTCAAGAGAACATCCCTGGTCATCCATACTGCCTCTGATCTGGCGAACTCACTAAACACAAGTGCTTCGCTTGTAAATTATGTCTGGGTGTTGCAGTGTGCCCCTGGCTAGCCATAAATTGAAATAACGTCAGGTTTGCCTAATATAAGAAATGTTGGATGATTTATAATTTTACTTTTGATACTGAAGTAACGTTATATTTTAGCAATGACGTTTAAAACCAAATACTTTTCAACTTTTACTCAACTATTATTTTACTGTGACTTTCATTTTTACGTGATTCATTTTCTATTAAGGTACAGTATCTTTACTTTTACTCGTATGAAGATTGGGTACTTTTCCCACCACTGTATCTAGTGGAAACCGCGAGTAAGAGATCCAGGGCATAAATGAATGGAACTCATGTTAGATGTACAACATAGCCAACAGGGGGAGACAAAAAGTGCGAGTTTACATGTAAACCTGAATCCATCCATACTGTAATCAAAAATAATAATCGGTGGCATGTAGCTAGCTATGTGGTCATGGATACGGTGCCCATGTTATGAGAAACAACAGTGAAGCACAGCAAACTAACGTTAGCTAGCCATACTGCGAGTTCGTTTAATGGTATCTATTGGTAAGTACTGTTAGATAAATATTTGTTGTTGGGATGATAGTCATAAGTAGCGCTAGTTACCCAACTATGAATCCCATTTAGCTATATTAACTAGCAAATAGTTAGCTAGCAAGCTAGCATTATTGGTTAACAGTAGCAAGTACTGTAGCTTACATTGCATTGCACACACCCAGTAGTTAGCGCGCTGACGCATGACACGCACACATGCACGGAATACATGACAATGACAAAAACACTTGGATGGAAGTGTAGCTAGCTAATTTGTCCAAAGCAGTTAACTATAGTAGCAAACTCGCTAGCCAACTTTGTTGTTTAAATTAAGAATATACAAAAGGTAGGAGTTTTTAAATTATATATCCATTACCATAAGAGTGCTGTGATGACCAGAACAAAGTGGACAGCAGAGCTGGACAAGTATCCAGATCCAGCTGCTGCTGCTAAGCTCACAGAGAAGAGTGAGTTAGCTCCAGCCCTAACATCAGCTACCCCCATACCACAACCACGGTACCCAGCCTCCATCCCTGACCAAACTCCCTTCCCTCCCGTAGGCCCCGCTGACAGCAGCAAGGGGGGCACAGGGATCATGTCCCCCAAAAGTCAGGGGAGGGCAGGCACAGCATCCCCATACAATCTGGCTCCGGCTCCCTTCGGCCTCAACCAGAACCACGTGGTGTGTCTGCCTCTGGTCTCCGAGCACCTGAAGTTCCTGTGGGCGTGCTCAGACCAGACCCAGGAACTGGACGGCGTGACTTATCTCATAGAGGCCTTCAACGTGTTCCCATACCCGACCCTGGGGGAGACGGCATCGCTCGCCCAGAGCTGCTCTCTGCATCTGGACCAGGTATAGTCCCCTGTACAGTCCCCAGTCCTCTAGCCCTGATACATGGTTGTCCACTTCTAGTTGACTTCGACATAGCATGGGCAAACTACCAACACATGGTCCTTGCTCAGCTTCTTTCCTTTAGTCATTAGGAGTCAGCAGCACATTTCTTGTGAAAACAACCAATCTTATCCTGTCCTTATCTTAGGTCAGAGTGTGGTTCATGGTCCAGCGGCTCCGCTATGGGATCAGCTGGGATGCAGAAGAGATCTGTATGGCACGGTGCAAGATGTGCGGACCAAACCAGGTGAAGGAGAAGGACAAAAAAGAGAAAGAGGAGAAGGTATTGCCTCCCCTCAGTAAGGAGGATGATGGGAGAAACAGGATCGAACATTCACCTGTCTCCACCTCGAATCAGCTTAACAGCCTGTCCTTCGAGTCCTCCTCACCCGTTCCTCGAAAAAGCCATAAACACCACCTTGTTGTTGCACCCAATAACTCCAATCTGCAACACCCTTCTCCTCCACTCCCTGTGTGCTTAGTGGCGCCCCCCACAACCACAGGGCAAACCCTCGAAGCCCCCGACAAACCCCAGAGGCACTGTCAGGATTTTCACTCAGAACTGTGGCGGAGCTTCGGCCGTAACACAAATCCTCCGAAGGAGGAGCTCCAGCGTCTGCAGGCCCTCACCAGGCTCCACATGAAGTACATCCGCAAGTGGTTCTGCAACCGGCGTTTCTTGCTCCACCACCGCGTCAAGGCCGACCCAGAGTCTGAAGAGAACGGCCAGCCACAGCCCAACGACCTCCTGTCCTCACAGACACAGCTTATTCAGCGTCTGACACAACCACCACCGCCAACTGACAGCAGGGTCAGATCATCACCGGCGAAGAAAAGGGTCTGTCAAGTAGATGATGTCGACTTCCTAAGCAGGAGCCGCAATGGTAACCCTGTCCATGGCAACCCCGCTAACACCCCCCACCAGATTAGGTCAAACTTGAAGGTGAAGGAAAAAGAGAAAGAACCAGCGGACGTACAGAAGAAGAAGAAGACGGGAGCAGCAGACAAAGAGAAAACGGCCAGAGCTGGAGCTAAGAGATGGACAAAGAACATCAAGAAGGAACTGAAGGAGGAGCGGAAAGCGGTGGGGATCACCAAATTCATCGATGACGACGGAGAAGAACAAGTTCTCAAAATGGGCCCGTGGCCGAAGAACAAGACAATAGCCCAGCTGGAGCTCCTGAGACACTTCTTCCTCACCTGCCAGTGGCCCACCAAAGGGGACTACACGCAGCTGCAGCAGCAGACAGGCCTCTCGCGGAAGGCTCTCACCCAGTGGTTCGGAGACACCCGCTACTACGTCAAGAAGGGCATGGAACGCTGGATGAGTGGGGAAGAGCACCGGGAGGTCCTGGCGCAGATTAGGGGGAAGCAGAGGCAACGGCAGAGGGACTGGTTGATGACTGAGGAAACCGGTCCATCAGGGTCCTCCTCCGTGCAGTCTTCTGCTTACCGTGACTCATAGTGCTAATGGGGAGGCTGGCAGGGAGGAGGATGGAGCTGGGACTTTGAGACCTATGAATGGCGTGAAGCTGGAGTGACAGCTGGGACAGACTTGGGGTACTCAATAGTATAAAAAGGATTCTTCTCCTTTGTGCTCTCTCCTCTAGGACCACTGATCCAGCATGGCCTAACAGGTGAAATGTTATTTGTTGAAACTTGAAATCTGAAACTCACCTGTCTGCAGTGATGGAAAAAGAAGCTGAGTATTGAGTCACACCCCTGCTGTAATGCTGGAGAGGCCTGGAGGGTGCTGAAAAGGGCTACATATTAGGAATTGTCACAAATGAGGCAGCATTCTGTTTTTATGTTACAAGTTGTTGATTATGTTTATGATGTTCTAGTCTACTTTAGTTGTAGCACTATTGAAACTGGCACTTCCTGTTCAGTTATTCATTCAAATGGCAATTCATATTTCAAGTTCCATCACGATTTTATGCTGGGATGTTTCTATGACATTGCATTGATGTTCCTTGTTTGATATGTTCAGAGTGTAAAGAATTAGGGAAACTACCAGACCTGCGACAACCTATGTCCTTGGGTGCGTCCCAATAATCTCTCCTTCCTCCTGAAGTGTGCACTTGCGCATTCATTTCTCCCCATAAAGTTAAAATCATTGGAGTGATGTAGACATGGGCTAGGGGGGAGTCCATTAAGGGAATTGAACAAGTGCACACTTTGGGAGAACAGAGATTATTGGGACATAGCATAAGGTGTGGTCTTATTGGTAGTAAGAGAGTAGATTTCAGAGCTAGTATGTTGAGTCGTATCTGGTTCTTTGTGTGGTGAACAGGTTTCTTCCCTTTTATGAATAAAAATAACTGTTCTCCTTGTTCTGCAATTGGGTATCTTTTATATTTTGGATCATGAACCTCTACCTTGTTGACAGGTGACCGCCTGATTGTAACAACTGAAAGCATTTATTGAACACAAGATGAGACAGTGATTAGAACAGTATTTATTAGTATTTACAGTATTTAAAATTCAACAGACAAATAGGAATGTTGCGCTGCAGCAATTGGTATTACTACAAGTGTGGTTGTTGTGTTCAGCTTTAATAAACATCGGATCTCTTCTCTTCTTCATTGATCCTAGAGCAATACTTTATAGGGCCATGTCCTAACTTGAGCTCGTGTTAAGATTGGACCTGTACATACTCAATTCTAGCCTCAAAAGCCTTAATTACAGCCTCAACTGTCTCAGTTTCAGTACTCTGCAACCTCCGCCCTCTGGGGCTGCCAGAACTCTGCTCCCTCGATGAGCCGCTTGATCAGATTAGCTGAGGTGATCAACATGTGACCTGCTGCCTGGAGGAGAGTGGAGGCCACGCGGAGGGCCTCTCTGAGAGAGAGAATGGGGAAAGAGAGAATATTATAAATTACCATTGTTACAGACACATTCCACCAGGGACAAGACTTCCTCCCGTCCCACTCCACTCACCTGAGGACTTTCTTGGGCCCCAGACATTTGAAGTCGGCGCTGACGGAGTACCGGCCTGAGAAGGTGCCCTTTACGTTCAGGGAGCCAAACACATCCTTGGGGTTCTGCCGGTACAGGTCAAAGGTCACGCGGGCTATATCCTTTCCTGTCCGCGGCTGGGTGGGGTCTTCGGCTTTAGAGAGCGTTGTACCCTGTAGGTTTAGCATAGGATATGGTGTGAGAGGGAGAGAGCTCCAGGGCGAAGTTTCCCCTAAGTACAGATCTAAGGATCAGGTTAGTGGGGGAAATGCAAAGCTGACCCAAGATCAGCACCCTACTCCAGAAGAGACTCTAGCATTGTTGGTTTAGAGCTCACAGCGCCCCTCTGTCTCTATATGTGTAGGCCATCTATCTGATGCTGTCAGGTCAAAAAGAGTATAAGATTGTTGCCGCCCGTAGCATTGAATGCAAGGGATGCCAGCTAGCATTTGGCCTCCCTTGATAAAAAAAAATATATAAAATAATAGTCAATCAGTGTTGAGCTAAACAGAGTGAACTCAACTGTGAATGGTCCTGGCACACACAAAAAAATGTTTTGGGAAGCCAGTTTGGATTTGGCTTCACTCCAATCACATGGAGAGCAATACGTCACTGACAAAAAAAACTTTCATTGTTGCATCTCGTTGTGTTGTTGTCCTCCAGTGGCTAACTAGCTAAAATTGTCCCTTTCCTAAATTATCCCTGTCTTCATCCATGGCTTTGGACTTGTGGTTTTACTTAATTCTCCGTACTGGCCAATGATTATAATGGCGATTCTGATCCAACCATAAATGTATACAATGGGCCCCTGGCCTGAGAGGATGTAAGTTCAATATGTAGCTAGATGTAGAAGGCTAACGTTAAATAGCTAGCATTGCCCATGAAAGGAAGTTAGGTTAGCCAGCAAGCATTTTAGCCAGGTAGCTTAGGAAAACAAAAAATACAAGCGTGTACTGTATGACAGAGACCATTTCGTCAACATGAAAGAGAGGATGACATTGGCCTTTCTCAACAAGTAGGGTGAGTCCACATGTTTTTTTCTACTTGCACACACAGATACATACACACACAGAAATCAGAACGATGGATAGCCACATCATTTAGCTTATGCTGATTGGACTAAGTACAGTTGTCACTGTATTAGACTAAGCATGATTTGATGATGAAGAAATTGAAATGGTTCTAGAATGATGGTAACTCCGCGGTTCTAAATCAATAGATATTTAGTAGTCTGAAAATGTTGGAAACATAAACTTGCTTGACCATGCAAGGTCAAACAGTAGGTCACCTAACTGTTTGTTACATGTAATATGCTTTGTGGACTTCACCGGACAGAGGTTGGTCTCCGGTTTTGTGATGAAACAAAAGGTGTGGTTTAATTTATTCTGCCACTGTGTATTCGTATTGTCTAGGCCTTAGGCATCTATATATATATATATATCATGGTCGCAAGGCATATGAACTAGCAGGTTATAGAACAAACAACGCAATTATCACAACACGTGGGTTGTAATATGGCTTTTTTCTGGCTTGGCTTCCCCAGTGATTTTACCCATGCACTGCTACTGTTTGTTTCACGCTGGGGCCACCCATAGGTAAAATGTATGCACGCATGACTTTGGATAAAAGTGTCTGCTAAATGGCATATATTATACATTATTAACCAGAAAAAAACTCTGGGCCTTTAAGATTTTCCTGATTGGGTCATGTGGGAGAGAAAAACTCAGAACCCGACTTATCTTTAATCATCTGAAAAGGGTGTGCACACGTGTATATTGTGCTAACAAAACACATTCAAGTGGAGATACCTATACTACCAGTCAAAAGTTTTAGGACACCTACTCATTCAAGGGTTTTCCTTCATTTTTACGATGTTCTACTTTGTAAAGTACTAGTGAAGACATCAAAACTATGAAATAACACATATGGAATCATGTAGTAACCAAAAAAGTTAAACAAATCCAAATATATTTTATTTTTGAGAATTCCCGCCACAGGAATGGAAGACCCAGAGTTACCTCTGCTGCAGAGGATAAATTCATTTGAGTTACCAGCCTCAGATATTGCAACCCAAATAAATGCTTCAGAGTTCAAGTAACAGATACATCTCAACATCAGCTGTTCAGAGGAGACTGTGTGAATCAGGCCTTCATGATCTAATTGCTGCATAGGGGCGGCAGGGTAGCCTAGTGGTTAGAGCGTTGGACTGGTAACCGAAAGGTTGCAAGTTCAAATCCCCGAGCTGACAAGGTACAAATCTGTCGTTCTGCCCCTAAATAGGCAGTTAACCCACTGTTCCTAGGCCGTCATTGAAAATAAGAATTTGTTCTTAACTGGCTTGCCTAGTAAAATAAAGGTAAAATTTAAAAAATAAAATAGAAACCACTACTAAAGGACACCAATAATAAGAAGAGACTTGCTTGGGCCAAGAAACATGAGCAATGGACATTAGACTGGTGGAAAATGGTCCTTTAGTTTGGAGTCCAAATTTGAGATTTTTTGTTCCAACCTCAAAGACATGGTGTGGGTGAATGGATTATCTCCGCATGTGTATTTCCCACCGTGAAGCATGGAGGAGGAGGTGTGATGGTGTGTGGGTGCTTTACTGGTGACACTGTCTGTGATTTATTTATAATTCAAGGCACACTTAACCAGCATGGCTTCCACAGCATTATGCAGCGACACGCCATCCCATCTGGTTTGGGCTTAGTGGGACTATCATTTGTTTTTCAACAGGACAATGACCCAAAACACACCTCCAGGCTGTGTAAGGACTATTTGACCAAGAAGGAGAGTGATGGAGTGCTGCATCGGATGACGTCACCTCCACAATCCCTCGACCTCAACCGAATTGAGATAGTTTGGGATGAGTCGGACCGCATAGTATAGGAAGAGCAGCCAACAAGTGCTCAGCATATGTGGGAATTCCTTCAAGACTGTTGAAAAAGCATTCCAGGTGAAGCTGGTTGAGAGAATGCCAAGAGTGTGCAAAGCTGTCATCAAGGAAAAGGGTGGCTGTTTTAAGAATCTCAAATATAAAATATATTTTGATTGGTTTAACACGTTTTTTTTTGGTTACTACATGATTCCATGTGTTATTTCATAGTTTTGATGTCTTCACTGTTATTATACAATGTAGAAAATAGTACAAATAAAGAAAAACCCTTGAATGAGTAGTTGTTCTAAAACTTTTGACCGGTAGTGTAGATCAGGACATCCATACCGGAGGAGTTTTCCATGTCTGTCCAGGTTCCAGGGCCATGAGGACTGTGTTGTCTGGCAAAGACATCAGTAAGTCTTCAGAGTCCACCACTGTCCCATCCTCCTCACACACCAGCACCACAGCCAGACTGGACAAACACAGCATCTTGGCCTGGCACACCTGGGGTAGCAACAAAGGTAGATATAGTCAGAGGACATGCAGACACAGTGTATGTATTTTGAAGGCACAAATACATTCTTCTATGGCAAGTGCTTCAGATCCCAGACCTGTCCTTATAAAACTACAGTACAGAGCTTTTCCTGTTCAGGTCACATGGTCACTCATGGCCTTATAACAACAGGAAACCATTTTTCTTTATTTATTCATCATGTCCATCTCTCTCACCCTCTCTCTCAGCTCCTCCAGGGTTCCTGCTGTGATTCCCTTCCT
The DNA here is from genome assembly GCF_036934945.1 of Oncorhynchus masou masou. Taxonomy (NCBI): domain Eukaryota; kingdom Metazoa; phylum Chordata; class Actinopteri; order Salmoniformes; family Salmonidae; genus Oncorhynchus; species Oncorhynchus masou. The sequence continues at coordinate 43,196,557 of NC_088238.1, forward strand.
GGTGCCCCTGTCATGGGAACACACCCTGAATGGTCTCTGATGTGCAGGGGCCGACGACCACACCCGCCTGGTCACAGACCTGTGGAGGAAGAGGAGTAAGAAGATGTTCACAAGGCCAGACACAGCCAGCTTAATGTAGAATTTGCCTTGCCTGGTCCCAGATCTGTTTATGCGGTTTTATCAACACCTACGGTCATTGTCACGCAAACAGATCTCGGGGAAGGCTTGAAGTTGCCCTATTCTTGTATCAGATTACCACACACACACACCAATCCTAACCTGAACCATGAAGGGAATGTACAACCTGACTCTGTATCAGTGGTTAGGGACAACTTCTACCTAGTCCATAGATACAAGTGTATACATTTGTACTGCTCTATGGAAGATTGATTTGGTCTACAAATATTTCACTGAGAGATAGTAAGAGTAATAGAATGGCCGAGCAGCCACACACAAGCCTAAGATCACAATGCCAAGGGTTGGCTGGAGTGGTGTAAAGCGCGACACAATTGTACTTTGGGGCAGTGGAAACGCATTCTCTTCCAGTGATGAACCACGTCGCCATCTGGCAGTCCGACGGACGAATCTGGGTTCGGAGGATGCATGGAGGACGTTACCTGCCTCAATGCATAGTGCCAACTGTAAAGTTTGGTGGAGGAGGAATAATGGTCTTGGGCTGTTTTTCATGGTTCGGGCTAAGCCCCTTAGTTCTAATGAAGGGAAATCTTAACACTACAGCATACAATGGAATTCTAGAAGATTCTGTGCTTCCAAGTTTGTGGCAACAGTTTGGGGATGGCCCTTTCCTGTTTCAGCATGACAATGCCCCGGCACAAAGCAGGTCCATACAAAAATGGTTTGTCGAAATCGATGTGGAAGTGCACAAAGCCCTGATCTCAACCCCAACGAACACCTTTGGGATGAATTGAAATGCCGACTATGAGCCAGGCCTAATCGCCCAACATTAGGGCCCGACCTCACTAATGCACGTAGCTGAATGGAAGGAAGTCCCCGTAGCAATTTTCCAACAACTAGTGGAAAGCCTTCCCAGAAGAGTGGAGGCTCTTATAGCAGCAAAGGGGGGGACCAACTCCATATTAATGCCCATGATTTCAGAATGAGAAGTTCCACAAGCAGATGTCCACATACTTTTGGTCAAGTAGTGTAGCTCTCGAAAACTCTAGGAAGCATTCTGCCTTCTCCTTACAGGTTTAAGCGATTGGCTTTGCCCACGACTGGCTCGTGTGAACAATCCAGTTTAGAAAAATTCAATAATCATCGCTTGCGATACGGGTTTCGAAACATATGGCTCTTTCATCAGCGAGAAAGAACCCTTCAAATAAATAAAATATGCAGTAACTGTAGCAGTTTTGCACAGATACATACAGCTATGGGTGCCTCCATCCGGAAAAACTACACAAACGCTGTAACATGGAGATATGGCTGTGAGCACTAACCCTATAAAAAAGGTGTAGTAATTTAACTTTTGTTTTTTGAAAAACATTTCTCGCTGACATGATAGATACTTCCTTATGTCTCCAAAACAGTACCACAAGTGATGTGTGATAATGTTTACAGCAAGCGTTGGGGCATTTAGCTTAACTCACCCGGTCAGAAAACACTATCGTCAATAGGCGCTACAGCAGTTAGCGTCTATGAATGTGGTAGTAGAGACAATACAGTGTATGTGAGACAAAGTGTGGAAATAAGTCAAACTCCAATTAGAGGCCCCAATTATATAAATGTTCCAGTGGTTTGTTGTCACTGTGCCTTTTTGCCAACTCCCTAGGCCAGGGTTCCCCAACCGGTGGCCCGAAAAAGAAAAAAAATGATATTTAATTATTTATTTTTCCGTTGTTGGCCATAAAAACTTTAACACAAGTAAATCAGCTCCAAGTGATTTTAAATTGGGAAATCTGTTCCCAAGTATTGCATAATAGAGAGACATACTGTATGTGTTTGCATACAAATAATAATTAATTGGATTTATATAGCACTTTTCTATCAACTGAGGTACTCAAAGTATTTACATAGTAGGGGGAAACTCACCTCCTCCTCCATCAATGTGCAGCACCAACCTCAGTGATGCACGGCGAATATTTTTGTACCAGAACTCTCACCACACATCAGCTATCACTCCTCACCTCTCCACGTGATATATGCCCATTAGGAATGAGGGGGATGATTAGGTGGCCATGATGGAATTTGGCCAAGTTGGGAAATTAGCCATTAAAACGGGGTGAACAAACCCTACTCTTACAAGAGCTATGGGAATTTGAATGACCACAAACAGTCAGGGCACACCCATTTTAACAACCCATCCGAAAGCCGGCATCCTACGCAGGACAATGTTCCCAAATGTAATCAAGGTTTGAAATGATTATGTTATAGTCAAATATATAACTTTTGGCTTCTTGGGTTCAATTTGCAGTCTACATTTTGTATTATGTCCCGGCCCCCAACCACCTGCACCAGAACAAAATTGGCCCGCGGCTGAATCTGCACTGAACACAAATATAAACGCAACATGTAAACCGTTGGTCCCATGTTGCATGAGCTTAAATAAAATATTCCAGAGATGTTCCATACGCACAAAAAGCTTATTTCTGTCTAATTTTGTGCACAAATTTGTTTACATCCCTGTTAGTGAGCATTTCTCCTTTGCCAAGATAATCCATCCACCTGACAGGTGTGGCATATCAAGAAGCTGATTAAACAGCATGATCATTACACAGGTGCAAGGCCACTCTAAAATGTGTGCAGTTTTGTCACACAACACTACAGATGTCTCAAGTTGAGGGAGTGTGCAATTGGCATGCTGACTGCAGGAATGTCCACCAGAGCTGTTGCCAGAGAATTGAATGTTCAGTTCTCTACCATAAGCCACCTTCAATGTTGTTTTAGAGAATTTGACATTACTTCCAACTGGTCTCAACAGCAGACGACATGTATGGAGACATGTGGGTGAACGGTTTGCTGATGTCAACGTTGTGAACAGTGCCCCATGATAGAGGTGGGGTTATGGCATGGGCAGGCATAAACTACAATTTGAATACACAGAAATTACGTGACGAGATCCTGAGGCCATTGTAAGGCCCATTTTTTGTAAGGTTTCTTTGACCAACAGATGAATCTGTATTCACAGTCATGTGAAATCCATAGATTATGGCCTAATACATTTTTCAATTGACTGATTTCCTCATATGAACTTTAACTCCGTAAAATCTTTGGCATTTTTGCATGTTGTGTTTATATTTTTGTTCATGGAACGTAAATTGGAACGGTATCTCGAACCACTGCGGCACGCCATTTGCACACACTGTTATTAGACTTTCTTTTTTATATTGTGTTATTGACTACGCTTGTTTATTCCACGTGTAACTCTGTTTGTGTCGCACTGATTTGCTTTATCTTGGCCAGGTCGCAATTGTAAATGATTACTTGTTCTCAACTAGTTTAACTGGTTAAATAAAATATATTTGTGTTCATTATAGTTGATGATCCCTACCCTGGGCCTTCAACAACCCACACCTAAACAAGTAGCCAACGGCGAGTGATATAGTATTATACAATAGCGTGCTAACCAAATCAGAATCTCAAAATATAACAATTGATTGAACAAGTGAAAATCCAATGAGATATTTATCGTAAATACTCTGAAAATGAGCTGTTGCAACCCAAAATGTGGTAAATTAGGAGGAAGCAACTGTACTTACTTTATTAGTGATGACGTCGTCTCCATATCCCACTTTTTATCTTCCTCTCTCTTTATGTTTTTCCTCCTGTTGTTGTCAGTGCTGTGGCCTCTCGATTTCTGCGTGTCTGACTCACCAATTTATTTTGGATGGACTTTGCGGTGAGTGACCTATGACGATGAATCAGATACAGACGCATAGGGCAAAGTTGTCTCTCTGTGTGCGTGCGTGAGAGAGATAACATTGACCATATATCATTTACTGTGTCATGGCATTCAATTCCATATTTGTAAAACGTTTTACCTTTCAGCAGTTTTCTACCCTTTCAGTGAAGTTACGATAATACTTATGAAAAGCATACGTCACTAGTAATGTGAAACGGTGGCTTTCTAAAGCCGTTGGGGCTTCAACAAACTGTGCCGAGAAACGGTTCATTACTCGGAGATTAACACAATGCAGATCAGGGACACCTGCTGGTCAGCAATGAAAATCAGCGTTTCTATAAACGTTTTTTTCTACATAATATCAATCAAATCTTAGTGCAGCAGTGTGTCGAGATACCGTTCAATGAACAAAAATCCTACCTACATCGTAAGTATGGTATCAACTAGAGATCGGTGTTTGAAACTAACTTGGAATCGAATAAATCAGTGGGATCTCTTTTTCGGTAGCACACGGTTTGAAAAACGTCTTGATCTAATCAAATTCGATTTTTCACGTACACATGGTTAGCAGATGTTTAATGCGAGTGTAGTGAAATGCTTGTGCTTCTCGTTCCGACAATGCAGTAATAACCAACGAGTAATCTAACCTAACAATTTCTCAACAACTACCTTATACACACACAAGTGTAAAGGGATGAAGAATATGTACATAAAAATATATGAATGATTGATGGTACAGAACGGCATAGGCAAGATGCAGTAGAAGGTATCGAGTAGAGTATATACACATGAGATGAGTAATGTAGGGTATGTAAACATAAAAGTGTCATTGTTTAAAGTGGCTAGTGATACATGTATTACATAAAGATGGCAAGATGCAGTAGATGGTATAGAGTACAGTATATACATATGAGATGAGTAATGTAGGGTATGTAAACATTATATTAAGTGGCATTATTAAAGTGGCTGGAGTTGAGTCAGTATGTTGGCATCAGCCACTCAATGTTAGTGGTGGCTGTTTAACAGTCTGATGGCCTTGAGATAGAAGCTGTTTTTTAGTCTCTCGGTCCCTGCTTTGATACACCTGTACTGACCTCGCCTTCTGGATGATAGTGGGGTGAACAGGCAGTGGCTCGGGTGGTTGTCCTTGATGATCTTTATGGCCTTTCTGTGACAACGGGTGGTGTATGTGTCCTGGAGGGCAGGTAGTTTGCCCCCAGTGATGCGTTGTGCAGACCTCACTACCCTCTGGAGAGCCTTACGGTTGTGGGAGGTGCAGTTGCCGTACCAGGCGGTAATACAGCCCGACAGGATGCTCTCGATTGTGCATCTGTAAAATTTTGTGAGTGCTTTTGGTGACAAGCCGCATTTCTTCAGCCTCCTGATGATGAAGAGGCGCTACTGCGCCTTCTTCACCACGCTGTCTGTGTGGGTGGACCAATTCAGTTTGTCCGTGATGTGTACGCCGAGGAACTTAACTTTACTACCCTCTCCACTACTGTCCCGTCGATGTGGATAGGGGGGGTGCTCCCTCTGCTGTTTCCTGAAGTCCACGATCATCTCATTTGTTTAGTTGACGTTGAGTGTGAGGTTATTTTCCTGACACCACACTCCGAGGGCCCTCACCTCCTCCCTGTAGGCCGTCTCATCGTTGTTGGTAATCAAGCCTACCACTGATCAAACGATTCTTCAGAGTCATTGATTGCGTGATAATGTTACTTCTACCGCTTTCAAAGCAACTGTGAACTCTGAAATCTCTGGTTTTCGACCCCAGTGTGTTCAAAACAACTGTGAACTCGGAAAATAAACAAGCTCCTACAGGGGCAATAGATTTGAACTGTTAGTTATCCAACTTGGAAACTCGGGCCTCTTTCTAGAGCTCTGACTTTGCGTCATGATTTGACCTCGTATTTTTCTGAGTTCCCAGTTGTTTTGAACATGGAAAAAGACCCAAATGGAGTTCCTCATGTCTGGTTCAAAACAACTGGGAACTCTGGAAAAAAAAAATAGGTCAATATTGACGTCAAAAAATCATCAGGCTGGAAAGTCTGAGCTCAAAAATGAGACTTAAGTTGGATGGCAGAGTGGCGCAGCAGTCTAAGGCACTGCGTCTCAGTGCTAGAGGAGTCACTACAGACACCCTGGTTCGAATCCAGGCTGTATCACAACCGGCCGTGATTGGGAGTCCCATAGGGCGGTGCACAATTGTCCCAGCGTCTTTCGGGTTTTGCCGGTGTAGGCCATCATTGGAAATATGAATTTGTTCTTAATGACTTGTGTAGTTAAATAAATATTAATTTTCCCAGTCAGAGCTAATTTCCTCTGAGTTCCCTGTTATTTTGAACGCACTGACTCTGACACCATACAGCGGGTGAATGCAAGCATTTTGCGAGACTGTGCCTCAAAACCTAATGTCTACTGGTAGCTGGTAGTCCCATTCACCAAACTACCAGGTGTGAAACAGGGGGTATGCAAATGTGGTATAGAGCAGCCCTAAGCCGCTCTATTGAATTAGTCATAACAGGAAAATGTTACATCTGGCCAGAAATTAATAAGGAAATGATCTCAACAGAGAAAAATGTCCTTGTGTGTTACCTATATCCCCCCAATAGAATCCCCATACTTTAACAATGACAGCTTCTCTATCCTAGAGGGGGAGATCAACAATTTCCAGGCTCAGGGACATGTACTGTGTCGACCTAAATGCCAGAACTGGACAAGATCACAACAACCTCACCACAAAGGGGGACAAACACCTACCTAGAGGTGACAGCATTCCCTCCGCCATATGCCCCCATAGACACAACTATGACAACATAACCAACAAAAATGAGTCACAACTCCTGCAGCTCTGTCGGACGCTGGGTATGTACATAGTCATTGGTAGGCTTCGAGGGGACTCCTATGGTAGGTACACCTGTAGCTCATCTCTTGGCAGTAGCACTGTAGACTACTTTATCATTGACCTCAACCCAGAGTCTCTTAGAGCGTTCAGTCAGTCCACTGACACTCCTATCAGATCACAGCAAAATAACACACTACTTGAACAATCATGAGGCATCAAAGCAAAAGGAATAGAATAATATTAATAAATGCTATAGCTGGACGGAAAATAGTGTGGAAATATACCAAAAAACAATTAGGCAACAACAAATTCAATCCCTTTTAGACAACTTCCTGGAAAAAATGTTCCACTGTAATAGTGAAGGTGTAAACTTAGCTGTAGAAAACCTAAACAGTATATTTGACCTCTCGGCTTCCCTATCAAATCTAAACATTTCAAGCAGACAACCTAAGAAAATTAACAACAATGACAAATGGTTTGATGAAGAATACAAAAACCTAAGAAAGAAATTGAGAAACCTATCCAACCAAAAACATATAACCAGAAAACCTGAGCCTATGACTTCACTATGGTGAATCACTAAAACAATACAGAAATGCACTTTGGAAAAAGAAGGAACGACATGCCAGAAATCAGCTCAATGTAATTGAAGAATCCATAGAATCTAACATTTTCTACCCCAAGCCATAAGACTCCTGAACAGCTAATCAAATGGCTACCCAGACTATTTGCATTGTCCCCCCACCCCCTCTTTTACGCTGCTGCTACTCTCTGGTTATTATCTATGCATAGTCACTTTAACTCTACCTACATGTACAAATTACCTCGACTAACTTGTGCCCCCGCACATTGACTCTGTACCGGAACCCCCTGTATATAGCCTCGGTACTGTTATTTTACTGCTGGTCTTTAATTATTTGTTATTTATATTTTTTACCTAACACTTGTTTTTCTTAAAACTGTATTATTGGTTAACCTTTTGTATTCAGCACATGTGACAAATGAAATTTGATTTGATTTGATTAGAATAGTCTGCAGCACCCGGCCTCACCCAACTCGAATCTGAAGTCAAATGTCTACTGTTTGCTGATGATCTGGTGCTTCTGTACCCCATTCAGGAGGGCCTACAGCAGCACCAAATCTTCTGCACAGGTTATGTCAGACCTGGGCCCTGACAGTAAATGTTCCAAAAAATGTCCAGTTGCCAGGACCACTAATATAAATTCCATATAGACACGGCCTAAACATCAGCACCACAGGTAACTTCCACAAAGCTGTGAACGATCTGAGAGACAAGGCAAGAAGTGCGTTCTATGCATTAAAAAAAAAAAAAATTGACATACCAATTAGGATCTGGCTAAAAATACTTGAATCAGTTATAGAACCCATTGCGCTTTGTGGTTATGAGGTCTGGGGTCTGCTCACCAACCAATAATTCACAAAATGGGACAAACACCAAATTGAGACTCTGCATGCAAAATTCTGCAAAAATACCCTCAGTGTACAACGTAAAACACCAAATAATGCATGAAGAGCAGAATTAGGCAGACGTTAAATTCTACAAACACCTAAAATTAAGCGATAACCAAACCTTCCATAACAAAGCTATCACCTACAGACAGATGAACCTGGAGAAGGGTCCCCTAAGCAAGCTGGGACTCTGTTCACAAACACAAACAGACCCCACCGAGCCCCAGGACAGCAACACAATTAGACCCAACCAAATCATGAGAAAACAAAAAGATAATTACTTGACACATTGGAAAGAATTTACAACAAAAAAACAGAGCAAACTAGAATGCTATTTGGCCCTAAACATACACAGTGGCAGAATACCTGACCACTGTGACTGACCAAAAATTAGGGAAATCTTTGACTCAGTGAGTATAGCCTTGCTTAGCTATCCTAGCTAAGTATAGAAATCTTGCTAACGTTACCTAAATTCGGACGGGATGATATGGCAACTAAGAAGTTATCTGAAGAGAGAAGAGAAGAGAAGACAGGCTATGTGCACACTGCCCACAAAATGAGGTGGAAACTGAGCTGCACTTCCTAACCTCCTGCCAAATATATGACCAAATTAGAGACAAATATATCCCCTTTTACAGACCCACAAAAAAATTTGAAAGAAATTCAAATTTTGATAAACTCCCATATATATTGGGTGAAATACCACAATGTGCAATCACAGTTAAAGAACAAACACCATTGTAAATACAACCTATATTTATGTTAATTTATTTTCCCTTTTGCACTTTAATTATTTGCACATAATTACAACACTGTATACAGACATGACGTTTGAAATGTCTTTATTATTTTGGAACTTTTGTGAGTGTAATGTTTACTGTTAATTTGTTATTGTTCATTTCACTTTAGTTTATTCTCTATTTCACTTGTTATGGCAATGTAAACATATGTTTACCATGCCAATAAATCCCCTTCAATTTAAATTTGGAGCGGCAGTGTAGCCTAGTGGTTAGAGCTGTCGAGTTCAAACCCCCGAGCTGACAAGGTACAAATCTATCATACTGCCCCTGAACAGGCAGTTAACCCAAGGTTCCCAGGCCGTCAATGGAAATAAGAATTTGTTCTTAACTGACTTGCCTGGTTAAATAAAGGTTAAAAAAAATGAATTAAGTTCCCAGCTGTTTTGAACACGGCATTACTACTGCCAGAGCCATCACATACGTCACATCCTGAAAGGAAAGTATCCTGGACAAGGCGGGAGAAGACATGGTGATTGAGATATAAAAGAACACAGATTGTTTTTCTTCTTAAAATGTCCAAACTTTCAAAGTCAGTGTAGTAGATACAGAACTTCAAGAGTTGCATATTTTCAGTTTGTATAGCTAGTTAGCCACTGTTGTAACCTCGTCGTTAACAATATCCAGCAATCTCAGAATAAGCACTTTGTTAGTTCGCATACAACGTTAACTATCTCAGCTATAGAAATCGAGCTAACTTTGCCTAAATTCGGACTGGACGATATGGCAACTAAGAAGTTATCTGAAATGGGTAATTACCTTTGATTATATTTGGTTTCTAATTGTTTTCTCTTTGCATTGACACTAGTGAACTAGTAGCAGTAGTTAGCAACCATTGACCGTAAAGACACGGCATAACTAACTGCCGTGGCGGGCTAAATTACTTTAATCAGTTCAGAACAATCCAAACCCTGCGGTGGTTGCCATACTAGCTTGTTCAACCATCTCTTATACCAGTAGTAATTAGTCTCGTAAAACAAGACCGCTAGTTAGTGTAAAATCAGTGACATTGACAGTTGCCAGACAGTTTTACAACCCAGTCAATAAATTCTGGTGTCATCAACCATTAACGTTAGCTTGGCTAAGGGCTTGTAGTAAATGGTTACTAACAACTACTTACATTCGTATCATTTTGCCCAATATTGTTTGTATTGATATTTGTGTGGTTACTCTGGTAGGAAGTTGTCAGTAATATGATGTTTTTGATTAGAATTGTAATTCCAATAAACAATTGTAACAATGAGCCATTGATATCATATCAAACACATTTGAACTAAAATAAGATCTGCTCAGTAATCAAGGAATTACTTAAAGAACAGCCAGTCACTCATTCCTCTTTCCCCCTCAGACATCTCCCTCCCCTTATCTTCCTTATGCCTCCTAGCCCCTCCTCTCCAGCTGGTCTCTGCTGCCATGTGGAAGGTGATAAAGGAACGCGATGTGATGCATTATGGGACGCTGGAGGAGTTTGTGACATCAACCTGTGAGACGGTCCCTGGCTTGCTCACATCTAGACACCAGGCCAAGCTGGCTCTGGGGCTGAGAGCACGGGTGGGTGAGACTTTTGGGACAGTTATGTTGTATTAATTTGGCACCTAACGAAAGAAAACAAACAAACATGGTGGGACTATCTCAACTTGTCCAATAAGAGACTCAATTTTGTTTTCTTTTACTATGGTGTGTCCTAATGAATACAACCTTGTATGTATACAGTATGTGCTTCCACTGTATGAGCTGTTGTCTATCGCTGTTCAGTCCCTAATTTTCACGGCTCTGGTTGTTTATAGCTGATCTTAGAAGTGTGTCATGGCCTGGACCCACCAGATCCAGCGGTTATCCTTCCCCAGCTGGACAGGATCCGTGCCCTCACTCCTTCCTCTGCACTGGTGAGTGACAGTCAAATACTGACCCCTCTAAGTCAGCAGTTCTCTGTACCACAAGTGTGGTATTTGAATGGGCCTTTATCACCTTTTTAACACATTTTCCCCAATCATTTTGTGAGAAATACAGTATGTTTGCTGTAAGTTATTTGCATGCCTATGTTGCAGAAGAAGGATGTGAAGATTGAGACTGCAGTCACCAACTTGCATGGCCTGGTGGAAGTCCTCCTGAGAGACCCCACAGAGAGAGCACTGTTCTACATGGTGAAACTGCCTCCTCCCAGATGCAATGTATCAATGCTTAAATGGACAGCTTTTATTGAGAGACCATCAAATTAGGAACTTCTCGCTCTCTTTGTTTGTCTCCCTCTTTTTCTCCCCCTATTTTTTTTTCTCACGCTCTCTCCTGTTTGTCCCTTTCTCTCTCTCTCCCCCTACCTCTCTTCTCCCGTCTTCCCTTCAGGAGGAGTTTCCTTCAGAGTATGGCCCTCAGTTTGACCAGGAACTGGAGAAACTGCTGTGGGAGTTCCTGCTCAGACTGAACCAACTTCTCCCCGTGCCTAGCCTGGCTCAGACGGTGTCCTGGCTCACTGCTGCCCCTCCTGTCCTAGAGGAGTGTGCGAAGGCTGCCTCCCAACCACAGCTCCTAAGGACCCTGCTCCAGCACCAGATCTGCCTGGGTCACCTGGATTTGGCAGGTGGGTCGACATAGGGCGCGTTCCAGGCCACTATGTTGGCGTCACCAGCCATATCTCACAACACCTGGTTAGGTGTTTAATGTATCAGCGAACCTCATCAGTCTGTTATCTCCTTTCAGCTTCTCTTCCTCCCTGTATGGGCGACTCCATCCTCTCATCCCTATCTCTCCCTCCCTCTGGAAGAGCTCAGAAAAGCGAACAATCAGGATCTAAGCCTGCCTTTGTTTCCACCCCAAACCCTCAGTCTTTAACCCCATTGACCAATCACAGACAGATGCAAAACAGTTCATTGCCCATCATGCCTGTGATAGGTGGGATTTGCAACGAAGACCTGCCAGTCATGGCTTCAGCCAATAACAGGCCAAGAACTTGCAAGGAAGATGTTACTATCCAATCGGATTCAGGAGAAGTGGAGAAGAAAGCAGAGTCAACGGCAAGGTCAAAATATACTGAGGTGGAATCTGAAGAGGACGAGGAGGTGATAGTCGTGAGAAGAGGGAGGAAGAGGAGGAGTGAAGAGAAGGATTTGACGAGTGATACAGATGAAGAGACTGAGAGGGACCTTCGAAGGGACTGTTTGGATCAGTTGGGGATTGCAGGCCTCAAGGTTCCGGAAGACCAGCACCTCTGCTCTTACATCACATCCTGTCTGCTTAACCAACCCAGAGTGCTCATCCCCCGACTGACTTCCACAGACATCATTGCACATGTGAGGTCACAACCTCACAGTCCTTCCTGCAGCAACGAGACACCAACAGCAGGTAGATCTCCATGGGGACAGAACAAGAGGCTGACGATAACTGTGCGGCGGCTTCCTTCGACCCAGCAACGGAAGTTGAATGACAGCTCGTTGACCCTCGATGTGGTGCTTCCAGCATCGGCTGACAAAGAGTAAGAGAGAGTCTGGTGCTGATTAATTAAACAACCAAGACTACTTTTTTTTATGCTAGCCTGGGTGCCAGATTTGGTTGTGGTTTCTTTAGCCAACTCCCTGTTGTTCATTGTCATTTCATAATGGAATGACGACACACAATTGTGGAATTGGTTAAAGCACAAACAGATCTGGCAACTAAACTAGTAAAATACTACTAGTACTAATACTTAAAACTAGAGCCATAACGATTTATATTGTAAAAAGATTATCAATACAAACAGAAATGTATGACATTTACTCATTGTTACACATCCCATTTTTCAGGAACTGTGTGCTTCCTTCAGTTCGCTCTCCCGCCATTGTTCCTCTGCCTCAAATGAGAAGCACAGGTAATCTCCCCACCCCCTAAAAGATAATAAATGTTTGATCATTTCTGTGAGCATGAACTCATTGTACTGTTTATGAATTAGTTTACAGTGCAATGGTAACCTAGTAACACTCTTAGATTTGTTATTTTAAGCCTTATGTTTTTCCATCTAGAAATACTGACCTCACCAGTAACCAGTGACAATGATGATGTCATAGGAGATTCAGAGGATGAAGCGACAAAGAATTTCAAAGGCAGGGTAAGAATTGATCCTGTTGAAGTTACTTTAGAATATCGAGATGCACCTTTAGTTCCCCCCTCATGTTCAGTAGGTTACATCGTAACAAAACATTTTGCATCAGAAGACCACAAAAAAAAGTAAAGGTAATATTTCTGTTTCAAAATGTTTCCTCCTTACTGAGACCCTACTTGCTGCTATCATGTTTGGCATGTCTTTTTAAAATGACCACAAACAAATTTCACATTGTGGGATAATAAAATGGACTACTACCTTGTCTTTCTAATGTGCTGTCTCTTCCAGCTGTTTAGGAAGCGCTACTATAGGACCAAGCACGACACCTATGTACCCACCCTCAGGGAGTTCTGGAAGCCCAGCCTGGCCCGACCTGCTGTTTCCCGGCAACGGACACCGATGACACACTCAATAATTCAGACGTACGGCAAAATCCTTTCACCATCCATGGGGAGCAAAATATGAATTTTGAAACAGGAAGAGTACCATCTGAACTTTTCCAATAGGAACATGTTTCTTACTGCAAAAACATTTTGCTACAGTTTGGCCAACTGAACACAACCATGGTTGTAAAAGTGAATGATTGGCAGTTTTAGGATTCTTTGTATTTGAATCACTTTGCAATAAGCATTATTTAAAAACCTGTGACTTTTATTTTGAAATCGAGGATTAACCTATGTCACCAATACTTAGCCTGTGTGCTGTCATTGTCAAGAGTTCAGATGTCCCAACACATTTTCTTTTAGGGGTCATACTTATATCTTCAGACGTTGATGGCTGTGATAACTGAGGCAAGAGCTTTCTTATATTGGCTGACAATTTAAGTAATTGTTAAGAGTTCAACTGATTATTTCAGCTCAATATCTTCAGATTCTGATGCCTGGTTGTGATAAAAACTTCGAGAAAATATTTTTTCTAATGTATTTTTCAATCAAGTATTGTCAATTATCTCTGTAAATGAGTAGGGTTTTAATGTGTACTTTTGTATCTTGTCAGACTTTTCATAACTGTATTCTAATAACTGTTTAAGCTATAATGTCATTAAAGATTGTCATGAATTAAATGTAAATTAAGCATCTGCCAAGTAGTAAAGTAATACCTTTTTCACATTCAATGTCTATTTACTGTGTAAACTACAAAGTATTAAACTGTTTTGGATGTCTTTTATACACTTCTCTTGGTTTCACTAATTACCGTGTAGTTCTATCAATGAAATACAATAGTCCAAAACATGTAAAGCAGTGTAGTCCTTTTTATTAAGGCAATGTAGGTATAAACTGGCCTGAGTTTGGACTCTGCTTGTGCGCTCAAATGCTTACAATGTGCTGTGACGGAGCTTTAAAAGCTTAGTAAAAAAACATGCCGTTTATTTGTAACTGACTGCACTGTATAGTGCCCACTGGAAAACATACCCAGAAAGAATCAGTGGTGGTGACTGTCCACTTCCCCATCACTTCCTGGCTTTGTGTCATTTGATTTTGAGAGAAAGAAATGACTGAAATGTATAGTGAATCTTCCTGTCTTACAGTCCATTATATTACAAAAGCATTGTTTCTGTTGAGTGTCAGTGTTGCCAGATTCTATTAGCACTTTCCAGTCAATCAGCCTCACAGTCTGCAGCTCATCCCTCCAGTCACAGTGATTGTCTCTCCAGTGATGTAAGACGCATCCTTAGAGCACAGGAAGGCGATTACACCACCGATCTCCTCTGGCTTTCCAAACCTGGGAGAATATTACAAGAAAGGATGTATTTTTTTGTTGTATGAAATAACCTTATATGACAAGGTGGTAGTTGTACATGCAACGATTATGCATTTCATTTTGTGCTTGATGAATAGTGTCGGATTACTTCATGGTGTACGCCACTAAAATAAATAAACACAGACCATGTCATAACTTCTACCAATTCAGTCACAATGAGGCACTTGTGGCCACACATCACAATAACACTCGAGGGTAAGAATGTACCCTAAATGATACAACCAAGTATGAAGTTGAAGGCAACCTTTTAATGCTAAGCTGCTTCTTGAACTCGTCCACAACGTCTTCGTCCTGCCACAACTGAGAACACAGAATTGTCAAAACTCCCTTCTCTGTATGAATTATAGAGGGAAACAAAGGACAAAGATGTGACAGGAAGAGAAGTGAGGGTAAGGAGGGTAGGTGAAGTGAAAAGGGTACACAGGTAAAGATGACAGAATAGAAAGGGAGGGGGTCCTCACTGCTTGGCTGAAGGAGGTCTTAATGACACCAGGGGCCACACAGTTGACCCGGATGTGGCTCTGGGCCAGTTCAGGGGCCAGGGCTCTGGTTAGTCCCAACAGAGCTGTCTTACTCACACTGTAAGGGCCCAGTGCCTGGTGGTGGGGAGGTCAAAGAAAGTAAGAATTCTCCATAACAATGCAAATTGATCTAATGATCATACCAAGAGGAATTTAGAGGTCAAATCAGAAGAACTTACCTGCATAGGCTGGTACCCAGCGACAGAGGACACAAACACAACACTCCCACCCCTGGAAAACAGATATGTTATAGCTCACAAAACACTTTCCTAACTTTCTATTCCTCGTTCTCTCTCTTACCCCCTCTTCTCCATATGCGGCACCACCAGTTGGGTCATAAGAAAGGCCGACTTTACATTGACATCCAGGATCTGTGTGAAGTGCACGATATAAAAATCAGCTGATATCGCAACTCTCTTTTTTGGGACAAAAACCACTTTTCTCATATGCTATCATCCTTCTCAGACTAAGTGAAACTATATCTTCCTAAATGTATGGTTATTTGATGCATTTTGTGTTTGGTTATTTAAATGAGTGTTTCTTAATCCTGGTCCTGGGGACACAAAGGGGTTCACATTTTCGTGTTTGCCTTAGCACTACAAACCTGATTCAAATCATCAACTCTGCAGTAGTGCCACGGTCGACGTTTGACTGGCGTCTGCTACTCACCACAACATGAGCCAGGAACAAGATGAAAAAACACTGACCTAGATAATAGGGATGCCAGGCACACACCTTATCCCAGACTGCTTTGGTCGAGTCCATAATGTTCCCAAAGAAAGGGTTGACTGCAGCGTTCGAAACGAAGATGTCCACACCACCACACTGTTCCACTGTCTAAACATCAAAACAGAAAATAATAACAGTGAAATTCAGTTTAGGCTTATGACTGATGCCTGTGATCATGTATTAAATCGACCTGTATAAGGCCAAGCCAGAATGATTAATTAATGTTTACTCTGGATGCAACCGTTAGAATGGGACCAAACTGTATGGAGTTTTTTTTTTTACCATGTCAACAAGTCTAGCTCTGTCCTCACTATTCCCAACGTTGCAAGTCGTCCCGGTCACTTGTATCTTCTCACTCTGCAGTAGTGCCACGGCCTTGTCGACGTTTGACTGCCGTCTGCTACTCACCACGACGTGAGCCCCTCTCTGCCCCAGAGCCTGGGCTGCAGCCAAACCTATTCTGGAAGAGATGCCACAAGTCCCAGTCAGTAGAAGAAATATGTATATTTTGCATGACATACTGTAGGGCCCAGAGTTTTCCTGCCAGGATGACCTAACCAGGGAAATCTCTGGGCCTTATACTGTAGATATACCTTAGTTACCCTAGTTACACAATATAGGCTAATTGTCCAGATATAATTTCCAGGTCAAGTCAAGTGGTCAGAAATCACTATAAGGAACATAGAGCAGGAGAGCAATTCACTGTAAACAAATGAAATATAACCCCAGCAAAACGGCTGGTACGGCCATTACTTACCCATCTGTGGAGGCAGTGACTATGGCAACCTTCCCTGCAAGACTGCTTTGAGACCCAGCAAGACTGCCTCCTGACATCTTTCTTGTCTGACCTGCGACTGGATTGGTCAAAAGGCACCTGCTAACAAGACTCCGCAGCATTACCTGGAAAGAAAGAATATTTCGCAATGCACACACATACAGTAGGCTCACATATTCAGGGTGCAAAAACACAACTGAACGTCTTACTTACAAGCTCCCTTAGCAATAGCAGACTACACTCAACTCCACGATTTACGATGGAGTTGAGCGGTGACTTGTGCAATTGCAGCCTATTCTTTGAGTGCTGAAATCAGGAGTTTTTGATAAAAAACACTAGTCACCGCTCAACTCCATCATAAATCCTGGAGTTGAGTTTTAAAACTCTGGGCCCTACCCCTCATAGCCTGGTTCCTCTCTAGGGTTCTTCCTAGGTTTTGGCCTTTCTAGGGAGTTTTTCCTGGCCAACGTGCTTCAACACCTGCATTGCTTGCTGTTTGGGGTTTTAGGCTGGGTTTCTGTACAGCACTTTGAGATATCAGCTGATGTTCGAAGGGCTATATAATTTGATTTGATTTCATCGGCTACCTTAGTTATTGCATTGCTTTATCCATGATGGAGGAAACAAATGTGTTTAAACTGAATTTATGTTCTTCCTTATTGTAGTTGTAAAGCAGTCGACGAGCTTGAAGAGATGAAAGTAGGTGAAAGTTGAATTGTACAAGCACGCGACAACAGTAGCCTATAGTTTGTGCTGAATTCAAAATGCAGAGAGATGACCTTCCATTCAACAAGAGCTACATGAAAAGCCAATAATCAACGTTTGGGCATAATGTTGCTTTATATAAAAAGTAATCTACCTCTGTTGATGAGTCCGTTCAGTACAGTGACGAAAACACGAGTTTAAAGACGAGAGATACAGCGTTTCCGGCACTTTTTCAAAATAAAAGTTCTACAGTGGGTGTTCCAACGATGATTTAACGACATCAATTGGTCTCGCGCCTGTACTTTCCTCTGTACGGCAGCATATGGGCCACACCAACGACGATGGATAATTGAAGATGTCTTACTCAGGCAGTTTAGCATTGGGAAAAGGCTAATGTTACGAAAAAGGGAGTTTTCGCCCCCGCCCCTCTGGAAACTTTCGGAAATCTCTTTACTCACCCTCTTCTGAACCATCAACCAATTTGATCGATATGATGATGAATCCTATGTCTCTTCCTCATATTTCTGAACAGCTGCGTTCCAAAAATATTGTGAAGGCTACAACCTTCTCTGTCTGTTGTAACAGATATTGCCGTAGTAGCACAAGCAATATGCAGTCAACACGTTGCATTGGGGACAGAACAATTAGCATTTTGTTTGATGATACAATCCTTATAGTTGCTGTCATATAGCCAGAAGTTTTCCTCCTGTTTAGCCAATACTTGCAATGATGATTAAAAAATAACATTAAATCGCTATTGACCAAGTGGCATTATGCACCCCAAAAATCTGAGGGGGCACAAAGTATAAAGTATGTGAGGATGGCTTGGGTGTGGTCCAGAGGGGAGGTAAACCACCAGTCCAGAAGTTGGAGAATGTTGCATTTTTCTAACACCGAAAACAGCTTTTTCCTGCCATATGAAGCCATAATCATTATGCTAAATTCAATGTAAACAATTATATATATATACAGTACCAGTCAAAAGTTTGGACACACCTACACATTCAAGGGGTTTTCTTTATTTGTACTATTTTCTACATTGTAGAATAATAGTGAGGACATAAATATTATGAAATAACACATATAGAATCATGTAGTAAGCAAAAAAGGGTTAATCAAAATATATTTTATATTTGAGATTCTTCAAAGTAGCCATGCTTTGCCTTGATGACAGCTTTCCACACTCTTGGCATTCTCTCAACCAGCTTCACCTGGAATGCTTTTTCAGCAGTCTTGAAGCAGTTCCCACATATGCTGCTGTTCCTTCAATCTGAGGTCCAACTCATCGCAAACCAGCTCAATTGGCAAATGATAGTCCCACTAAGCGTAAACCAGATGGGATGGCGTATCGATGTTGTGGTACCCATGCTGGTTAAGTGTGCCTTGAATTCAAAATAAACCACTGACACTGTTAGCAGCAAAGTACCCCAACACCATCACACCTCCATGCTTAACGGTGGGACCACACATGCAGAGATCATCTGTTCACCTACTCGGCATACACAAAGACACGGCAGTTGGAACCAAAAATCTCAAATTTGGACCAAAGGTCAGATCAGACCAAAGGATAGATTTCCACTGGTCTATTGTCCATTGCTCGTGTTTCTTGGCCCAATCAATTCTCTTCTTATTATTGGTGTTCGTTGTAGTGGTTTCTTTGAAGCAATTCGACCATGAAGGCCTAATTCACACAGTCTCCTCTGAACAGTTGATGTTGAGATGTGTCTGTTACATGAACTCCTGCGAAGCATTTACTTGGGCGGAAATCTGAGGTGCAGTTAACTCTAATTAACGTATCCTCTGCAGCAGAAGTAACTCTGGGTCATCCTTTCCTGTGGTGGTCCTCATGAGACCCAGTTTCATCATAGCACTTGATGGTTTTTGTCACTGCACTTGAAGAAACCTTAAAAGTTATAGATTTTTCCCAGATTGCCTAACCTTCATGTCTTAAAGTAATGATGGACTGTCGTTTCTCTTTGCTTATTTGAACTGTTCTTGCCATAATATGGACTTGGTCTTTTACCAAATAGGGCTATATTTTGTTACCACCCCTCCTTTGTCATAACACAACCGATTGGCTCAAACGCATTAAGAAAATTAATTCCACAAATGAACTTTTAACAAGGCACGCCTGTTCCTTTAAATGCATTCCAGGTGGCTACCTCATTAAGCTGGTTGAGATAATGCCAAAAGTGTGCAAAGCTGTCATCAAGGCAAAGGGTGGCTACTTTGAAGAATCTCAAATATAAAATATATTTTGATTTGTTTAAGAATTTTTTGGTTACTACATGATTCCATATGTGTTATTTCATAGTGTTGATGTCTTCACTATTATTCTACAATGTAGAAAATAGTAAAAATAAAGAAAAACCCTTGAATGAGTAGGTGTTTTAAAACTTTTGACTGGTACTGTATATATACAGTTGAAGTCAGAAGTTTACATACACTTATGTTGGAGTCATTATCGTTTTTCAACCACTCCACAAATTTCTTGTTAACAAACTATAGTTTTTGGCAAGTCGGTTAGGAAATCTACTGTGTGCATGACACAAGTCATTTTTCCAATAATAGTTTAGACAGATTATTTCACTTATAATTAATTCACTGTATCACAATTCCAGTGAGTCAGCAGTTGACATACACTAAGTTGACTGTGCCTTTAAACAGCTTGGAAAATTCCAGAAAATTATGTCATGGCTTTAGAAGCTTCTTTTAGGCTAATTGACATCATTTGAGTCAATTGAAGGTGTACCTGTGGATGTATTTCAAGGCCTACCTTCAAACTCAGTGCCTCTTTGCTTGACATCATGGGAAAAATGGGATTTATTTACTTTCAAACTCAGTGCCTCTTTGCTTGACATCATGGGAAAATCAAAAGAAATCAGCCAAGACCTCAGAAAACAAATTGTAGACCACAGGTCTGGTTCATCCTTTGGAGCAATTTCCAAATGCCTGAAGGTACCACGTTCATCTGTACAAACAATAGTACGCAAGTATAAACACCATGGGACCAAGCAGCCGTCATACCGCTCAGGAAGGAGACGCATTCTGTCTCCTAAGATGAATGTATTTGGTGTGAAAAGTGCAAATCAATCCCAGAACAACAGCAAAGTACCTTATGAAGATGCTGGAGGAAACAGGTACATCCACAGTAAAACGAGTCCTATATCGACATAACCTGAAAGGCCGCTCAGCAAAGAAGAAGCAACTGCTCCAAAACCGCCATGTAAAAGCCAGACTACGGTTAACAACTGCACATGGGGACAAAGATCGTACTTTTTGGAGAAATGTCCTCTGGTCTGATGAAACCAAAAGAGAACTGTTTGGCCATAATGACCGTCATTATGTTTGGAGGGAAAGGGGAGGCTTGCAAGCTGAAGATCACCAACCCAACCGTGAAGCAACGGGGTGGAAGCATCATGTTGTGGGGGTGCTTTTCTGCAGGATGGACTGGTGCACTTCACAAAATAGATGGCATCATGTTGTGAGGGTGCTTTGCTACGGCAGGGACTGGTGCACTTCACAAAATAGATGGCATCATGAGGTAGGACAATTATGTGGATATATTGAAACAACATCTCAAGACATCTCTCAGGAAGTTAAAGCTTGGTCACAAATGGATCTTCCAAATGGACAATTACCCCAAGCATACTTCCACAGTTGTGGCAAAAGGGCTTAAGGACAAACAAAGTCGAGGTATTGGAGTGGCCATCACAAAGCCCTGACCTCAATCCTATAGAAAATGTGTGGCCTGAACTGAAAATGTGTGCGCGAGCAAGGAGGCCTCCAAACCTGACTCAGTTACATCAGCTCTGTCAGGAGGAATGGGCCAAAATTCAACCAATGTATTGTGGGAAGCTTGTGGAAGGCTACTCAAAACGTTTGGCCCAAGTTAAACAAGTTAAATGCAATGCTACCAAATACTAATTGAGTGTATGTAAACATCTGACCCACTGGGAATGTGATGAAAGAAATAAAAGCTGAAATAAATCATTCTCTATACTATTATTCTGACATTTCACATTCTTAAAATAAAGTGATCCTAACTGACCTAAAACACATAATTTTTACTTGGATTAAATGTCAAGAATTGTGAAAAACTGAATTTAAATGTATTTGGCTAAGGTGTATATAAACTTCCGACATCAACTCTATGCGTTGGTGCAGCTGTTATGCTGCGTGTTTTATATATTGTGTATTACAGGTATCGTCCCGTATCGTTTAACAAGGTTTACCCTTGCTCTTTTGTTTGGGTACATCCCAGTGTTTTTGTATATGTGTTTTTGGGGGGTTTATTAAAAACCCCTATTGTGTACTCCTGCGTCTGTCTCTAAATCCTTTATTCCAGCATGACAGTGGGTGGTAGATACAAATAAACTTCAGATCTATCCCCAATTGTCCAGCCACCTGTGCAACCACACCTCCTGTGAAATGGGTGTCATTGTCTGCGGAAAGAAATTCTGGAATAACAAATCTATGGATAATTTCCCTTACCAGAAGTTTCGCTACTGTTTTGGCATCACAGTGCACGGTTGGAAATGCTTTGACCCACCTGGTAAAGCGGTCAGTTATTACCAGGCAGTATCTCTTTCTGTCTTTCCATAGCTAAATGGGTGAACAGGCCAGCCAGCGCTGGAAATTTCCCTGGTTTCAGGGGGGTACCGTAACCAGTGTTGTATTGCATGCATGTAGTACATTTAACATGTGTGTTTTGCAAATTTCAATCAGATTTGGACAAAACCAGGTGTCAGATATTAGTCTTACCATCTCCCCCCTTGGCACGTGACCCATCCCTTGGGCCAGGCGACACACAGAGGAGACGAGAGGTAGAGGCAGAACTGGTTTGCCAGAGAGGGATCCACAGATCATCAGGGCCCCTAGAGCAATCTCTAGACTCCCACGAGGGATGATTAAGTGCATCCGCAGCCTGGTGTTGGTCCAGATCAGTGATTTCAGACGTACACGGGGAGGCAAGCAGAACAGCATGAGTATGGCAGCGGGAAGCAGCATTCTTAGCAGCAGCATCAGCAGCAGCTGCATTACCCAAACTAATGCTGTCAGTATTACCTGTGTGGGCATGGACCCTAAGAATAGCTAACTCAGCTGGAAGCAACATGGCCTCCAGCAGGGCTCCAATCTGTAAACAGTGTTTAATAGGGGTATCAGACAAAGTCCCTACCCTTCCAAACGCCAACACAGGAGAGGCAAACACCAATGGCGTATGCAGAGTCAGAATAAATGTTAATCGTCAAACCACTACCTAATATTCATGCTTCAGTAAGGGCCAGGAGCTCAGCTTGTTGTGCTGAGCAATGTTCAGGCAAGGGCTGTTCAATCAACAATGTCCTATACAGTGAGACTATACCAAACCCTGCCTGTTTCCTACCAGTCTCCCTATCAATAAAGACAGAGCCATCAACAAAGAGAGTAACATCAGAGAGCTCAAGAAGTTCATCGTAAAGGTTAGTCAGGTTGGACCAAATCAGGACAGTTGTGTGGTTCTCTATCTTCCAGAGACACTTGCAGTTGTGCTGGGTTAACAACAGAGCATTGTTGAATCATAAGGTGAAGCTGTAATGATTGGTTCTTTGGTGCCATCTGGAAAAATGTACTGGTGACACTTACAAAGGGGGTCAGGGCATCCCTATTGTTGATTTTTCTGCGGTACACATCTGGTTTGTCGCAGGAGGCTGTTGGGCCATCCATATTGTCGACCATTCATTGGCTGAGTCTGGGAAAAGGCAGGCTGAGGCTGTCCAGTGTAGGCTGGTCTTCCACCTTGGAAGTTCCCTCTGCCAGCATTCCCTCTCCATTGACCTCTCCCTCTCTGCTGCCAGGGCGGCTGCTGCTGCTGCTGTGGTTGGTGAGGGCACATGTTTCTCATATGGCCTGCCACACCGCAGTACCAGCACACAGAGGTTGTCTCTGTGTGGGTAGGTATGGTTGTGGGTTCCCATATGGTTGAGGAGGGAACTGAGTAGCAAGTGCTTGGGTAAACTGTGGAGCAGGCGGTGGAGGAGGTTGCTGCTACAGGGCAGCTGGGGTTACAGCCACCATTAAGATTGTTGGTTTTTCCTTTGTCCAGTTGGGCTTTCTTGTGTGTCAAGGCCAGCCTTCTTTGCTTTTTCTTCAGTCTTCATCTTTTTCAAGGCTCTGAAGTGATGTCTAATGTGGCCCTCTTTAGTAGGGCCTTCAAATCTGTCCCATCCCACAACATTCATCAGTTTATCTCTGACCCACTCAGGGAGATTCCTGCAGAGTCTGGCATAGAGGAGGTTTTCAGTGGTATCAGAGGAGTCAAACCTCTCAGTGGCTTCTCCTTGCCACTCTGTCTAAAGTTTATCCATCCAGTTGAGAATATCATCATATCAGTGAAAAGTAGTTAACCCAGTCTGGCAACGTCTCCGGTGGTGGGAAACATTTCCCTCAACTGCCGGTTGTCTGAAATGTGTAAACGGCAGTTCGACATGGCATGATAAGTTGTAGTTGACCCCAAACAGAGTCACACTGTCCAGGGGTCAGGACCTTAGCCGTGAGAGCTCTGAGGTCACCCAGGCACAGCTGATGGTGTGAGGCTATAACAGTCTCAAAGGTGTGAATGCACCTGTCTGCTCCTTTAGATAGGCGGGGCAATTGTTTCGCTGCTGTGTCCAAGTCCCCAAAACTCCATGGTTTGTAATCATAGTACAGTTGTCCTGTACCAGAGGGTTTTATCACCAGAGGGTAAGTTCCCACAGGACGGTCATCTTCACCTGGCTGTGTCTTCATCCATTCAGTTTGTTTAATCTCCAGTCTCTGTGATGTTCAGGGCTGTATGTTTTTAAATTCACCCTGTAATGGTGCTACCTCACTTTGCACCACCATGTTTGACAGGCGCCTCAATGTCTCCCTCGATTGATCCAGTTGCTGTTTTATGTTCTGTTGGCCGCCGGCATGCGCTCGGGAGTCCTTGTGACTCTCGCAAGACCCATATTCTTCTTCATCTTCAGTTCCACTTTCGTGTTCTTTTATTTGTTCGCATTCTCTCTCCTCTCTCTTCTTTTCTTCACACTGCCTTATGTAAATCAAATTAAAATCAAATCAAATGTATTTATATAGCCCTTCTTACATCAGCTGATATATCAAAGTGAGAATGAGAACTGTTGACACAGCAGTAACTGTCTGCTATGTTTTATAGATATCTTTCATACAAATCTTAAACTTTGAACTGTTCCTAAGATCTGTGATTTGTCATGTATGTTGAGAGGGGTTTATCTTGGCTATAAAAGATCTTTGTACTTTTCTGGTGGTACTTCTCAACAGGTCATTAGAAATAGTGAATTGTTGAAAGTCAAAGGGCTATTGCAAAGCTCTTATTAAAAAAATATGTATTTGAAGTGTAACTCTGACTGGTGTGTGAAGATTGTAACTCTCTCCTCATTTGGTAAAGCAGAAAAATGCCACCACACATCTTCTCGAAGAAGCTCAGCCCAGCGGAGCGAAACTATGACATGGGGGACCGGGAGTTGTTGGCTGCCGTCAAGGCCCTGAAGGCGTGGAGACATTGACTTGAGGGGGCTAGACACCCTTTTCTCATCTGGACTGACCACCGCAATCTGGAGTACATCCGGGCGGCGAGGAGACTGAACCCTCGCCAGGCCATGTTTTCACCCATTTTGTGTTTACCCTTTCTTACAGACCAGGCTCCCAGAACGTTAAGGCAGACGCATTGTCCCAGCTGTATGACACAGAGGAGCGGCCCATGGATCCCACTCCCATACTCCCCGCCTCTGGTTTGGTGGCGCCGGTAGTGTGGGAGCTGGACGCGGACATTGAGCGGGCTATGCAGAGCCCGCTCCTCATCAGTGTCCAGCGGGGCGTCTGTACGTTCCGTCTGCTATCCGCGACCGGCTGATCTATTGGGCCCACACGTCACCCTCCTCTGGTCATCCTGGGATCGGTCGGACAGTGCGCTGTCTTGGTGGGAAGTACTGGTGGCCCACTTAAGCTAAGGACGTGAGGGTTTAGGCTTCCTCCTGCTCGGTGTGTGCCCAATGCAAGGCTCCTAGACACTTGCCCACAGGTGAGTTACAACCCTTACCGGCCATGGTCGCACCTGTCGGTGGATTTCCTAACCGATCTTCCACCTTCACAGGGTAACACCACGATCCTGGTCGTTGTGGATCATTTTTTCTCAGTCCCTACGTCTCCTCCCATTGTCCGGTCTCCCTACGGCCCTACAAACTGCGGAGGCCCTGTTTACACACGTCTTACGGTACTACGGGGTGCCTGAGGATATAGTGTCTGATCAGGGTCCCCAGTTCACGTCAAGGGTCTGGAGGGCGTTCATGGAACGTCTGGGGGTCTCGGTCAGCCTTACCTCAGGTTTTCACCTCGACAGTATCGGGCAGGTGGAGAGTGTTAACCACGATATGGGTAGGTTTCTGAGGTCTTATTTCTAGGACCGGCCGGGGGAGAGGGCGGCGTTCGTGCCCTAGGCAGAGATGGCCCAGAACTCACTCCGCCACTCCTCCACTAACCGAGGCTCCTGCGGTGTACGACTGCGGTGTACTACTGCGGTGTACTACTGCGGTGTACGACTGCGGTGTACAACTGGTTCCGGTGCGCGGAAGAAACATGGGACGCCGCCCATGTCCACCTTCAGCGCGCCGTACTGCGCCATAAAGTTGGCGCAGACCGTCACCGCATGAGGCCCTGGTGTGCACACCGGGGGACAGGGTCTGGCTCTCAACCCGAAACCTGCCCCTCCGCCTGCCCTGTCAGAAGCTGGGTCCCGATTACCGCATTTACCCCTCATTCCATGTATCTCTCCTCAGGCTGGTGGTGGCTGGCCCGCACCAGGAGTCTGAGGTGAGGGATATTCCTCCACCCCCTCTGGACATCGAGGGGGCCCCGGCATACTCCGTTCATTCCATACTGGATTCGAGACGTTGGGCGAGGGGCCTTCGGTACCTTGTGGACTGGGAGGGGTATGGTCCGGAGGAGAGATGCTGGGTTCCGGTGGAGGACATGTTGGATCCTTCCATGCTGCAAGATTTCCACCATCTCCATCCGGATCGCCCTGCGCCTCGCCCTCCGGGTCGTCCCCGAGGTCGGTGCCGACGAGCTGCTGGGGCCGCATGTCAGGGGGGGGGGGGTACTGTCACGACTTCCGCCGAAGTCAGTCCCTCTCCTTGTTCGGGTGGTGTTCGGTGGTCGACATCACCGGCCTTTGAGCCATCACTGATCCATTTTTCATTTTCCATTGGCTTTGTCTTGTCTTCCTTCACACCTGGTTCCAATCCCATCAATTACATGTTGTGTATTTAACCCTCTGTTTCCCCTAATGGCCTTGTCGGAGATTGTTTGATTGTATGTTTGTGTATTATGTGTCGGTGCGCGACGGGTTTTGTACCCACTTTTATTTATTTTGTAATTTTGGTTTTGGAGTTTTGTGAAGCACTGATTAAACAACTCAGTTTATACCAAGTTCGATTCTCCTGCGCCTGACTTCCCTGCCACCAACACGCACCCATTACAGAGCTCCCGTCTGCCATATCTCAAATGTTATTTAAAAAAAAATAGGCTCTGTGTGTAATGTATAGATAAATGAACTGCAAAATGTCCCTATATGTGAATATAATTGTCACGCCCTGACCATAGAGAGCTTTTTATGTCTCTATTTTTGGTTTGGTCAGGGTGTGATTTGGGTGGGCATTCTATGTTCATGTTTCTATGTTTTCTATTTCTTTGTGTTTGGCCAGGTATGGTTCTCAATCAGGGACAGCTGTCTATCGTTGTCTCTGATTGGGAATCATACTTAGGTAGCTTTTTTCCCCTCCTTCTGTGTGGGATCTTGTTCTTCGTTTGTGTGCAGTTAGTTTGCACAAGGAAGCTGTTCGGTCGTTGTGTTCGTTATTGTTTTGCCTAAAGTTTCACTTCAGTAATAAATATTATGTGGAACTCAAGGAACGCTGCGCCTTGGTCTCATCCTTCCGACGACAGCCGTTACAATAATCTATCCCTTATGTCGTGTACTCGTATTGAGAACAGGGTGATAAGTAAATGATGATTGAATACCATGTAATGTATGGGTGGTGCAAAATAAATGTCCTCCATGGAGCAAACACGGAACAGTAAAAGGTTCAAGATGATTTATAACTGGTATAACCCCCACTACGATTCTGGTATCCCTTTGATAATGTTCTCCTTACAAAGGAGAAACTACTACTTCAAAACTAGTTCATTCTAAAATAACATGGGTCAGTAACACACGGGTAGGTCTATTTCCTAACACAGCAAGGGTGTATGCGTTAAGGTTTATACCCCCACAGGCAACTCTTCGAGCATCTGATCCGAATGCGCATTCAGTTAATTCAAATACATGGGCATTATATTGTTTATAACTAACTCCTGGTTTAATGTTCCACCATCCAGTCATAATACACAGAAAATATCATAAACGGAACCATAACAAATTCAGTTATCAGAAAATATTTCAACAACTCAATTCTATCAACAATCCGCATTTTATACTTGGAATTTGTGCCCTAAGACCTATCACCAAGTCTCATCACAACAATCTCAACAATCACCATTTTTACTTGGAATTTATGCCCTAAGTCCTATCGCCAAGTCTCAAACATTTAACGTATATGTATAACCTACTTCCACCTAGGTGGTCTGTGCTTCCTTCCAAGGGTTTTCTAACAATTTCAAACGTTCAATTATTCCAGAGAAATGTAGGTTCGTATAAATTTAACAGCGAGGCGCCACTTACTTGCTAGAATGACTCATTAACCACAATGTGCTCTAGCAAATGACAGACTTTAGATATAACAGGCGTCTGCTTACCTTGTAATTTTGTAGTGCTTGCACGTGGATCAATGATCAGTCCAGCCAAGTGGTCACTTGCTCCTGGCTAGTATGCCAAATTGTTGGTCTAGTTCTTTAACAGATGATCAGGTCTATATAATTATCAAACATATATATTGGAAGTAGAAAGGAAACACTCTGTTTAAGTATTACAATTCTCCTTTAGTAATAACGTGTAGGCAGAAGTTGGTACAGAGTACAGTATATGATAGTACAGTATATCCCCAGTCCTCCTTGCATGACTTTCCCTGGCAGCAACATTTTAATAAATCTAACCTCCCCCTGAAGCAACAACCATCCTATCAGCAATTAAAAGCTCGGAAGTGGGTTTGACCAAAACTTGACCTTTCATCACAGGTATAGATAGGGTCATAACAAGGTGAAGGAGTCAAAGCATCTTCTGACAGGTGGCTGTTTTCATCAGGCCTGCGGCAGCCTTGTGTTCTCAGGGGATCCATTCATATTCTCAGAACCTCAGCCACCATGGGGCCCAGACAGGAGTCTGAGCGTAGGCGGTTTCCGCCTTCTGATAGTGTCTGGAGGGCACAACACTCAAAACAGGTGTTAACACACACAGAGAGGTCTTCACAGTTTATCATACCACAATTTATTAACCCTTTAAAAGGTATGAGGCCTTGTTTTAACCCCTTATGTCCCTGTTATTGTCCTCAAGGCACACATCGGGGGGGGGGGGGTACTGTCACAAATCCCTCTGGAACTTTCATCACACACACCTGTCCCCTGGATTGCACAGATGATTACAGGTCTCATCAGGTGTATTTTTTATTAATTTTTAATTTTACCTTTATTTTACTAGGCAAGTCAGTTAAGAACAAATTCTTATTTTCAATGACAGCCTCAGAACAGTGGGTTAACTGCCTGTTCAGGGGCAGAACGACAGATTTGTACCTTGTCAGCTCAGGGGTTTGAACTTGCAACCTTCCGGTTCCTAGTCGGTTACTAGTACAATGCTCTAACCACTAGGCTACCGTGCGCGTGTGTTATTTGTTCAAGGTACTCCACGCTCTTTTGTTTGGGTTTCAACCCTGTGTTTTTGTTACGTGTTTGATTGGACTTCGTCCCCGTGCACACAGTAATTTGGGTGAAATAAAAACCCATATTACGCATTCCTGCATCTGTCTCCCGAATCATTCATACCAACGTGATATATGGTTATTAATCTGGTACTATAACCTAACAGCTTCAGACACTTTCATAATTTTCTCGGATTGTTCCTATTTTCAACTATTTTGTCATTAAAATATTATTTCTTGGCCTTCTGTATCATCCTGTTGACCTCATTTCTTAATTTCCTATCTATAAATATATCATCTGCCCTGAATTTCCTAAACTCCAGAAAGCGTTCATTTCTATGCTTAATTGCCTTTAAAATTGTATAATTTATCCATGGTTCAGTTCTTTGCTTAGTTCTAACCTTAATGTTTTTTTTACTGTAGCCTGCTTATCTACAGCATGTAAAAACAATGATTTAAAATGGCCCCAGGCATTCTCCTTCTCGTTGCATTTCAATACAGCAGACCAGTCCAATTTGCTCAAACAATGAACAAAAATATCTTCACCATAATTCTTCATAGCCCTAATTTTTATTAAGTTATGACAATTAAAAACTGTTTTCTGAACCTTCCTACTGCAGAAAATGATGGAATGACCACCGAGCCCATAGTTTACAACCCTACTACTATTTGATATCCTTGATCTATCCGACACCAACACATGGTTAATGATGGTTTGGGTAGAAGGACAGACCCTTGTGGGCTCATTAATCAACTGGTAAAAAGCAAACAGATTACAAAAATTCTTAAGATCTTTAAAAGTAGCATGGCCCTATTAGAGCATATCTGTATTAAAATCACCAGTAACAATAACCTCTGATTTACCAAAGTCTGTACAGTTGGAACAAGTCTTCAACAATTCATAAAACTTGTACTGGTCTAGTGGTCTATAACAGGTTCCAACTACAATAGGTTTACATTTTGGTTGCTTGCTTTTCTAAAGTCTACCAACCTTGCCAGCAGGCATGTCAGCTAAGATAGGTAGGCAAGCTAGCTGCTCTAACTTGATTGATAGCCTGAATTGGCATCTTGGTAGTTAGTTATGAGGTTGGGAGATTGGGAACCTATCTGGGCTAAGCAGGGCAAATCTGAGGGGGTATGTGCACCTGTGCCCCATATGAGCATGGTGTTGACTGCTGGTCTGTGTCTTTCTTTTAATATGCTGTGATTGCTACATATAGCTTGCCTAAATGGCTGCATGTAACTCCCCTGCTGAAAAAATAACATGAAATTGCTAGACAACCTTTTTTGTGTTGTTCCTGTTTATGTTTGCAATAACTTATTGTTACAACAGACAAACTACGTTTGTTTTAACTGTTTTGTGTACAGGTGGCAGTAGAGTCACATAGTGACTGAACAGCAGCTGAATGGATGTAGGCTAGTGGATCCTGCATGTGCAGAAATCTCAGTGTTTTTGCAACAGTAAGCCTGGTTCTAGAAAATCCGGAACCGCAGCCACTATGTTTGAAGAAATGGTCTGTGTAAGTGGGCGTTCCCTGTCTCGTGTGAGCATGCTTTCCCGCGTGAGACCAATGGCTCTGGTTTACTTATTGTCCCCTCTCCACTCATTTCCATTTCAATTTCAGGGCTTTATTGGAATGGGAAACATATGCTAACATTGCCAAAGCAAGTTAACTAGATAATAAACAATACAAATTAACAGTAAACATTACACTCACAAAAGTTCCAAAATAACAAAGACATTACAAATGTAATGATCTCCCCACCCGCCCCAACTAGAAATCTTTTTTTGCAAGTGATGTCTCCCTTCTGGGGCATCCGCTCTGCGGGACGGAGGAATAGGTCGACCAGAGTGACCCTGCCCAATCCGAAAAAAATAGGACGTGGGGTGTCTCGCTTTCTCTACTGTCTCTGTCATGAAGATATTATGTATGTACACGCATCCTGGCGCTAAGCATGCAGCATAGCAACTTCTTGCTTTGCCATCTGCTTGCATGCAAACTACTTAGTTGGTTACCACATCTCTCTTTGCCTGGCCAACACGGCACAGACTGAACACTGGCACGTACCTTACCCCCAGAGTCTCCAGAATAAAATGCTGAAGGTGGAGCTATAAACTTCGGTTACGCCATCCTCAAAATTATTGAGGGTTGTATTCAATGATGTGTATAAACCCTGGATGTCTGACAGGGGGCGCTGTATTGAATCCACCGTGCAGTCATCTTGGTAATCCTCCATTTAAAAAAAATATATAAATGCACTTATTAATGTCTACATTGGTTTATGACACGTTTATTCTATTACAGAAACCTGAATGCATACTTTTCAATTGTATTATGTTAGCTAAACATACAAATAAAACAATGACAAATATATTTAAAGTATTTTTTTAGAGAGTACTAATGTTACTGTCCCCACTACAATGACAAAAATACTTAAATACATGTAATTCTTTTCTTGAAACATTTCACTGAAATATTGTGGAATTCCATTCATTCCTATGGAGGACTGCTCCGAATGGGAAGTGACAATATGGCCGACTGTGTTTTTCAAAGCCTCTCAATGGCCATTTGCAATCAAGGGTTTGTGTACAATATTGATCGTATCCAATTACGTAGTCCTTCTCAGGAGGGAGAGAGAAAATAAAAATCTCGTTGGCCACGAATTCCCTTGCTGAAATAAGGGAATGCTCGATATCTTTATTTTCTGGAGCATTAAGGGTAGGTACGCTAGCTAACGAAACAATAAGTGAGTGTAATTTGATGCCTGGCTGAAGTTTGCTAGCTGCGAATGGATTTCATGCCTCCTTTTGTTTTGCCAGTTACTGTAGCTAGCAGCTAACGTTACTGTAGCAAGCTAGCTAGCCTCCATCGATTTTACATACGTGGATAATATTGGTGAAATTGTTTGCTAGCAAAATCTTGGAAATGCATTCTTTTTGCGGTATATTTTAATTTGATCAGCGAGAGGGTAAGATGCTTGCTAACTTTAGGGGGTAGTTTACGTTAGTTAAGAAATAAGACGTCATATCTATGCAATGGTCTATGCTTTTTACTGGGTGATCCCAATGTCCGGCACTGATACAACCTCTGAGTAGATTACTTTATGTCGTAAATTACGTTTACTCATCTCCACGATATTATAGTACAGGTATCAAAATTAGAGCTAGGATGTATGACCACAATATTGGATACGGTAAGAATACCACTGAAGTTATGAATTGGTTATAGATCAGTGGTAGACATTGACATCAAATATTGTTTACAACATTACAGAACATCAATAACTGATCATCATATTCCCCTGACTAGGATTATTCTTCAGTGGTTATCAGGAGTGTGATCTAAAGATGACATCACGATCCAGCCCAACTGGCTTTTCTCATTTTCTCGACAGTTACTGTCAACAACACTGAGCCAAGAAGGAGCAGTTCAATCATGCCCTCAACACAGAAGAACCCATTGGGCTTTGGCGAGCGAAGAAAGCTGGACATCTCTCAACCTTTGCAGCCTTGAAGGAGGCTGGTGGTGTTGCCCTCGAACACAACTTGGATTGTGTGTTTGGACTCTGCAGCAGTCACCAGTTCACCTCTTGGATATAGATGGAGGACCATGTCTGCTTGTGAGTCTGTTTGACCCAACATCCTGACAGGAGCACTGTCTGAGGAAGAGCAAACATGTCCCTCTCAGTGAGTAGAAATTGTGTGTGTGTGTGTGTGTGCGCGCGCTTTTGTATGAGAGATGGTGATTAAAAGCGGGCACAGATGGAAAGGCGCCCAACTGGTGACATGGCACTATACTGCTGTTTCAATCCAGGGTACTGTTTGAATACTTTAAAAAATGCATGATCCTTTTTTCTTTGGGAGAATCATCATGACGTAACTGGATTGGGCGTGTTCAAGGACATTTGGCTGAAGTGAACCTTTCGTTTTTCCCATCAAATACTGTCAAATCAGTGATTACATCATTCAGGAAAGGAAATGAATGAAGGATGCGTTTTTAAGTAATTGAACATTGTCCTGGCTTCCATCCACTTGAGCTGGTGTTTGAGTATAGCTCTTATTCATTTGGCGGTGTGCGAACCGTAGCAATGTGTTTTGCAACCTAAAACAAAAATCTAATCGGACAATCAGACAGTGTTTCACTTTGTTTGAAAACGTTTCCTTGAGACTGAACATGGCCCGGGGCTCAGCTTGTGTCTCTATAGACAATCCCCAGGGGGTTAGGGCTTTGAAAAGGAGAACATGATAGGAGGGCCAAGGGATGGCAATTAAACCCCAAACTAGAGACAGATGTTGCCTACCTCCCTCCCTCCCTTCCTTTTCTCATTACCATTTACTCCTCTTGTCTTTTAAATAATTGACCTCCCTCCTCTCACTGTCTCTTTTCTATTCCCCTATAAGTAAGTCGTGTGTGCAGTGACTGAATATGCAGTGATTCAGCACTTATATCAGTATGTATTTATTCATTATGTGACTGTGTTCTGAATGAGTCTCTCTCTCTCACACCACTCTGTTTTGTTTTGCTTCTCCCCCCCCATCTTTCTCTTCTATTCACTAAGACTGTTATACAAATAGCTATTCTCAATCTCTTTCTTGGCATCAAGTCAATGCATTTGTCTATGTCCAGTCAGTATGTAGATGTGTGCTTCCCAGTGTGAAGTCAGGCCATCTCTGTCTCTGCATGCATTTCTATCTTCAGTGTGTATGTACCCCTATGAGTAGGGCCCAGACTTTTTCCAGACCACGTGTTAACTAGGATAGTGATGATTGTTTGTGAATCTCCCTTTATTTCTGAGTAATTATTGTGTAATAAGTGATTATTCTTTTTTGGTTATATCTTTTTCGCTCTCCTCAGACGGTGCTGGCGAAGGCCCTGTTTGACAATGCAGCAGAGAGCCCTGAGGAGCTGGCCTTCCGGAAGGGAGACATCCTGATGGTTCTAGAACAGGAGCAGGGAGGGGGTCCTGGCTGGTGGCTCTGCTCCCTCCACGGGCGCCAGGGCATCGCCCCCGCAAACCGCCTCCGCCTCCTCCACACCGCCCCAGGGGTCGACTCCAGACCCCCCAGCCGCGCCCCCAGCGAGGACTCTGTATACCTCTCCCCAGTCCCCCTGGCCCGCACGGCAGTCTCCACGGAGGATGTGGATGGGGTTTACCGCACCCCACCTAGCCTGGGGGAGGCCCTGTACCAGAGCCCAGGGGCGGTGCCTGTCGCCTCTAGACCAGGGGTCCTCCGGCAGGCCGAGGTAGGGGGTCGACCCCGCTCCCGCTCCAGCTCCGGCACACGCCCCTGTCCCGATTGGGACGTTGGGGTGACGGGCCGCCCCCGCTCGCCATCCCTCCGGTCCAGAGGCACAGACTCCGCTGGGAGCCTCTACCAGACCCCATCCACCCCCACAGCTCTCGGGCCCCAGCACCACAGGGGTCTGGCTGGAGACCCTGGACCAGAGAATGTCTACCTGGCCCCCGGCGGGATTCCTCGGGTGGTGGGTCTAGGGCCAGAGGACAACACTTACCTGGTCCCCAGGGAGACTGTAGCGGCGGTAGGCCACTCTGACGGCTGTTACCTGGTTCCCAGAGGGATGGTCCTGCCCAGCGAGGAGGTCTACCAGACCCCCACAGGAGGGTTAGTCGGGGGGACTGTGTCAACCCAGGTTACTCCCATCACTACTAGGGTCCTAGAGGCTCAGAGCTTCACCCTTTCACAGATAAACGGGGGCGGGGGAGCCCCCCTTAAGCCCCTCACTCCTCAATCCAAACCGGCACAGGACACCCCTCGGATGATGTACCAGACCCCCGCCCCTGTGGGAGCAGGGATTCTCAGGACTCCACCCGTCCTCGCACAGGGATCCCCCAAACCTCAGCTGAAAGGGGTGACCCCCAAAACCCCAGGGACCCCTGGTGGTCAGGGTGGAGTGCCCTCTACCCCTCCCATCACCAGGGGGAAGCTAGCTCCTGCTGCCCCCCTCAGGGGTTCCCCCTTGCTGGCCAGAACAGGACAGGGACATGGCCGGGTGCCTGGATCCCCAAACTTTGCTCGTAAGCCCCCTCCTCCAGCCCCCCCAGTGAGGGGGGTAACCAGAAAAGACTTGCCCCAATCCGTAACCCCTGTATCCACCTCTCAGCCTGCCCTCTCCACTCCCCAGTCGACTCCTATACCCCAGTACCAAGAGAGCAAAGATGGAAGGATGGCGTCGAATGAAAAGAAGCAGAATGGGCAGAATAAGAAAGGCGAGGACGGAGAGTGTGCAGATCCTGATGGCGACAGCCTCGATGAACAGGTAATAGAGAAAGGGAAGACCTTTCCAAGTTCAATGTCCCTGCTCTCTTTCTTTCCTGCCCCTCTTATTCCATATCTTTCTCTCCACAGTCTCTTGTCATGATTAGGCCCAGAGTTTTTCCCTGTCAAGTCATGTAGTCAGGGAAAACGCCAATCCTAGTTAACCACGTTTCCATCCACAGTTTTAGTGCAAGTAAAGTCATACCGTTTAAGAGAAAAGAAATCACGACAGCTCTGATGGAAACAGGACGTTTCGGTATTAACTTGATAAATGCCGCCACATGCCGTGGAAACTCCTTTTATTTATGTGCAAAATATTGACATTACAACCATCATATCGAAGTAATATTGGAATGACGATGACATGGTGTGTGGTCCTCCCACTACGACTCGGGAAACCATGCAGTTTATTGGACTACATATGAAATAATTTATTGAACTTCACAGGGCGGTGAATGTGCACGGTGATGACCTTGATCCTCATTTCCAATAAATATCGATGTGACATGATGATCAATGCTTGACTGCTGTATGACAAATACAAATATTCTCTCTCTTATCCATAATAATGTCATCATGTAGTTGAAAATGCGATGGAAACACATTGAACATTTGATTTTTATGCGGTACGTGAAACCTGTACATTTTGTGTGGGAAAATGCACATATTTTCATTATGCGGATTTTTGAATATTCGCATGAAGATCTGTGGCCAATTGGATGGAAACCTAGTTTATGTGAACTACATGTCTGACATTGTGACCTTGTGCTTATAACAAGCGTATAACAGTCTTATAACATGCTGTCTTGTGGTCTGCCTGGTCTCCTAGGTGTATGATACTCCTCCCAGGAGTAGGTGGCAGCGGCCAGCCCCAGCAGCGCTGTGTGATGATGACAGCATCTACAACACACCCCGCTCCCTTCCCCCACACACTGACCTAGAGTCAGAGGTCGGTCAGAATCCATCCTCTACAATACAGAGACCACCGGTCTCCTCTCTCTCACTCTGTATTTCTCTCTCGACCCCTCTATTTATTTGTCCCTCTCTCTCCCCCCCCAGCTCTCAACTTTCCCTCACCTGTTCTTCCCTCCCTCGGCTCCTCCCTTTCCGCCTCACTCCTCCCCACCCCTCTCTCTCTTCCTAACCCGCTCTTTCTCTCTCAGCTCTCAACTTTCCTCCACCTTTTCCTTCCTCCCACAGCCCGGCTCTCTCTGTCACACCTGTTTCTCTGTCTGCTGCAATCCAGTCTGTCTGGTCTGAATAGTGCTGCTGCTATTTTCTCCCTGTCACACCCAACTGTTTATACTGCAGTGGAAATGTATAAGCCAGGCTATACAATCTCCTCCTCTTTTCTCCTCTCTAGAATATACATCTATAACAAACAGTACTAATGACCTTAGAATGACTGATTTCGAAAGGCTTCAAGAACAATGACAGTAATGGTAGAGCTTTTTCTCTCTCTCCTTCTGTCTCTCAGGTCTATGATGTTCCCACCATCATACTTAGCACATCGTCAGAGCCCCAGCAGCAGACTGTCAACGTCCCAACGGCTGTTATTACTGATGAATCGGAGGAGGACGTTTACAGCTTCCCAACCCTTCCTGGCCTACCCCTGGGCCTGGCGGACATGTCCACCATTGCCCACCTAGAGGGGACGGAGAGCGGCCAGGTCTACTCTGTCCCCGGCTCAGGGAAGAGGGCTCCGCTTGGGCTAGGCGAGGGCAGTGACCCGGGGTCCACCACCGAGCCGGACTGTGGCGTCTATGACATGCCCGCTCTCACCCTTGATGTCTTGCCCTCTTCGACGATGTCAACGTCGTCTTCGTCTTCCACACGTCGGCAATCTGTATCCAGTAATGGGTCTGGTGATGTCCAATGGAGGAACTCACTTTCGGGCCTTGTCCAATCGGTGCTTAGCTCTGCCTCGTGTGCCCCTGTCTCCTCGAGGGATCTGGCAACCTCACTGGCTGAGATCCTGTCCGTCTGGAAGACGAGTCAACCCGACGAGGTCCCTCCCCCTCTCCAACAGGCTTGGGCCCGTCTCTCAGACCTACTTCCTGCTTTGTCTGCCGGTGGCCACGCCCCTCCGTCAGATACTCTTCTCTCTATGGTCCAACGAGCGCTGGAGGACTCCACCATCCTATTTCAGACCCAGGGGCGGCCCCGCCTCCCTTCCCAGGACTCCCTCTCCCGAAGACCCCTACCCGCCCTGCCCGTAGCTGAGGTGAAACCAGTAGGGAGCAGTATGGGACCACGCAAGGGTAGCTGGATCCAGGAGAGACCCTTACCCCCCACTCCCCAGCCGGCGTTCCCTCTGCCCCCCACACAACCCTCCACTGTGACCATGTCCATCACTGTGGGGCAGAGCGACGGAGAGGAGGGGATGGGGAACGAGTATGCAGGAATAGGTCTGACACCCGCCCCGGCACCACTTCCTCTTGGAGACAGTGTGGGATACGTGAAACTGCAGGTCAGTCTTCAGTCTTGCTGGCACCTGTCTGCATTTTCCATTGCATTTTACTCATTAAGCAGACACCTTTATTTAATAAGTGCGCTTGCTGGATTGTTTTATCCAGTTTTAATAGACAGTATCTGATGTCTGGGCCCATAGTTGTATGTGTAAAATGAAGTATCTGTCTCTTTTCCTCCCCAGGGAAAGCCAGAGCCTCCCTCAGATGCCCGAACAGAGAATAGGTCAATCCAGACCCTTCACACCACAGAGCCTAGGGTAAAACACACAATCATTCTCACACCACACGTACTGTCCAATTGTCACACAAACGCTCACACAATCTCATTCTCTCACACACACTCCATTTTAACACCCATCACCACACAACATGAATTTTCACACCACGTACACTCACTACACTCTCAGATGAATCATTGATTCTGTTTATGTATTTACTGATGAGCTCCTACCAATGTTCCCTTATTTTCTGGGGCACTGAGATCAATTCTAGGTCTTGTGAGCGGGAACTTGAACGTTGTAAGAATTGCATTGTGTTGTATGATGCAAGAAACCACTTTATAAAATAAATTATTACCATACAGAGAATTAGACAATGTAGACTACCCCTCTGTCTATTGGCTTATTTGCATATTCAAGCCTGGGTTGAAAAACACTGCCCCTTTTATTTAACACACGCTTTTTTTACACGCTTTTTTTTACCTGACTGGCTTTTTGAAATGTAGCCTATATGTTTTGTGCTCTTGTAGGAGGCAGTAACTCCCCAACAGTGACCTATACTTATTTGTAACTAGGCGAATAACTTGCTAACTAGCAAAGAATGTCAACAAATGTGTGTATACTGCACTCTGATCTGAAAAGCGTATTCACTCGCGGGTGATTCAAAGACCGCTCTTCAAATCAAATTTGATTGGT
Organism: Oncorhynchus masou masou; assembly: GCF_036934945.1. NCBI lineage: Eukaryota > Metazoa > Chordata > Actinopteri > Salmoniformes > Salmonidae > Oncorhynchus > Oncorhynchus masou. Next base: position 43,235,644 of record NC_088238.1, read on the forward strand.
CACATGCACATGGTTAGCAGATGTTAATGCGAGTGTAGCAAAATGCTTGTGCTTCTAGTTCCAACCGTGCAGTAATATCTTAACAAGTATTCTAACAATTTCACGACAACTACCTTATACACACAAGTGTAAAGGAATGAATAAGAATATATATATATATATATGAGTGATGGCCGTGTGGCATAGGCAAGATGCAGTAGATGGTGTAGAGTACAGTATACCCTACATGACTCCTCTCATATGTATATGTAAACATTTTATAAAGTGGCATTGTTTAAAGTGATGAGTGATACATTTATTACATCCAATTTCTTTATTATTAAAGTGGCTAGAGATTTGAGTCAGTATGTTGGCAGCAGCCACTCAATGTTAGTGGTGGCTGTTTAACAGTCTGATGGTTTGAGATATAAGCTGTTTTTCAGTCTTTCGGTCCCAGCTTTGATGCACCTGTACTGACCTCACCTTCTGGATGATAGCGGGGTGAACAGGCAGTGGCTCGGGTGGTTGTTGTCCTTGGTGATCTTTTTGGCCTTCCTGTGACATCGGGGGGTGTAGGTGTCCTGAAGGGCAGGTAGTTTGCCCCGGTTAGGCGTTGTGCAGACCACACTACCCTCTGGAGAGCATTGCTGTTGTGGGCAGAGCAGTTGCCGTACCAGGCGGTGACACAGCCCGACAGAATACTCTCGATTGTGCATCTGTAAAAGTTTGTTTTGTGTTTTTGGTGACAAGCCAAATTTCTTCAGCTGCAGCGCCTTCTTCACCACGCTGTCTGTGTGGGTGGACCATTTCAGTTTGTCCGTGATGTGTACGCAGAGGAACTTAACTTTCTACCTTCTCCACTACTGTCCCATCGATGTGGATGGGGGGATGCTCCCTAAGCTGTTTCCTGAAGTCCACGATCATCTCCTTTGTTTTGTTGACATTGAATGTGAGGTTGTTTACCTGACACCACACTCCGAGGGCCCTCTCCTCCTCCCTGTAGGTCGTCTCGTCATTGTTGGTAATCAAGCCTACCACTGTGGTGTCGTCTGCAAACTTGATGATTGAGTTGGAGGCGTGCATGGCCACGCAGTCATGGGTGAACAGGGAGTACAGGAGAGGGCTGAGAATGCACCCTTGTGGGGCCCCAGTGTGGAGTTGTTGTTTCCTACCCTCATCACCTGGGGGCGGCCCGTCAGAAAGTCTAGGACCCAGTTGCAGCAGACTGGAATACAGCAGACTGGGATAGGGATTGATTGAATATGTCCGTAAACACACCAGCCTGCTGGTCTGCGTATGCTCTGGGCACGCGGCTAGGGATGCCGTTTAGGCCGGCAGCCTTGCGATGGTTAACACATTTAAATGTTTTACTCACGTTGGCTGCGGTGAAAGAGAGCCCGCAGGTTTTGGTAGCGGGCAATGTCAGTGGCACTGTATTGTCCTCAAAGCAAGCGAAGAAGTGGTTTAGTTTCTCTGGGAGCAAGACGTCTGTGTCCGCGACGGGGCTGGTTTTCTTTTTGTAATCCGTGATTGACTGTAGACCCTGCCATATACGTCTCGTGTCTGAGCCATTGAATTGTTACTCTACTTTGTCTCTATACTGACGCTTAGCTTGTTAATAAAACCCTTGCGGAGGGAGTAGCTACACTGTCTGTATTCGGTCACCTTGCCATGATTAAAAGCAGTGGTTCGCGCTTTCAGTTTTGTGCGAATTCTGCCCTCAATCCACAGTTTTTGGTTGGGGAAGGTTTTAATAGTCACAGTGGGTACAAAATTCAAAAGGTACTCGCACACTTGAGCAATCTACTTTGCAGGTGCATGGCAACAATTGAACAGGAAACAGCACACTGCTCTTGATAGTATCACTGATATTTAAGAAGCTTACGTATCGGCCTCACGGCCTTCATCAGCTTTTGTGATTTTTTTATTTTTTATATTTGCACCCTTATGTAGACCTAGCCCCACCCACATCCGTTCCACACATCTAATGGGTTTGGAGGCAAAGGAAAAACAAATAAGTGCTACCAAATATCAATATGCATTTCATAAATATTACAAAAGTGTATATATAAGACGTATCAAACACGTCTGTAAAACCACAATGAGGACATAGCAAGTTTTCATTAGTCATTGTGTACATCGTACGAAAAACAGAGTAATCTTAAATAGGCACATAATTCATGTTCAAATTCACAACATAACATACATAGGCATTTCATCATTAAGTCCTTTAGGAAATAATGTCTGGAGGGTGAAAATCCAAAAACATTCTCTTTTACTCAGAGTATTATTAATATCCCTCCCCTGTCTGATATCTTAACTTTCTCTATGCCACAAAATCTAAAGGTAAAATGTCATGCTTCAGGTCATCGAAATGTACTGTGACTGGATAATCCCTGTCGTTTCTCCTGATTTCACTTTTGTGTTCACTAATTCTCTGTTTGAGAGAACGAGAGGTTTTACCGACAAAGCAGAGCCCACATGGACATTTAATAATGTAAATAACATGGGTGGTGGAACATGTAATAATGTCATTTATTTGGAACCGTTTTCCTGTGTGTGGGTGGCAGAAATATTCACACTTCATCATATTGTTGCACTGTGCGCATCCTCTGCATTTATAGCTACCATTTGGTAGAGGGCGTAAAAGGGCCTGGCTGATTTTCTTTTGTGGCTGGCAGTTGGCATGAACCAATTTATCGTGTAAATTGCGACCTCTCCTATACACAATAAGTGGTGGATGTTTAATAGTCACAGTGGGTACAACCTCACCGATGCATTTGCTAATAAACTCGCTCACCGAATCCGCGTATACATCAATGTTGTTGTCTGAGGTTATCCGGAACATATCCCAGTCCACGTGATCGAAGTAATCTTGAAGCTTTGAATCAGATTGGTTGGACCAACGTTGAACAGACCTGAGCACAGGTGTTTCCTGTTTTAGTTTCTGTTTATAGGCTTGGAGCAAAAAAATGAGTCGTGGTCAGATTTGCCGAAAGGGAGGGTGAGGGAGGGCTTTGAATACTTTGCGAAAGTTAGTAGCAATGATCCAGAATGCTGCCAGCCCGGGTCGTGCATTTGATATATGCTAATAAAATTTTAGGGAACCTTGTTTTCAGATTAGCTTTGTTAAAATCCCCAGCTACAATAAATGCAGCCGCAGGATATGTGGTTTCCAGTTTATGTAGAGTCAAATGAAGTTCTTTCGGGGCCGTCGAGGTGTCTGCTTGGGGGGGATATACACGGCTGTGATTATAATCAAAGAGAATTCTCCTGGTAGTTAATGCGGTCGGCATTTGATTGTAAGGAATTCTAGGTCAGGTGAACAAAAGGACTTGAGTTCTTGTATGTTGTTATGATCACACCACGACTCGTTAATCACAAGGCATACACCCCCGCCCATCTTCTTACCAGAGAGATGTTTGTTTCTGTTGGCGGGATGCGTGACGAAACCGGGTGGCTGTACCAACTCTGATAACGTATCCTGAGTAAGCCATGTTTCTTCTTGGGCTACCCCCGCCAATAGAATTCTACTCTGTTGAGCTCTGGCTCTGCCTTCAACAAAATCAGACAAAATTTTGCAAAATCTCAAGGCTTAGGTTGCATCCACTTGTCATAGGCACACAACAAGAGGTCATCTGTGATTCTAAGAATTTGACATAATTGACAATTGGGGCCCATGACACAATAAATGGCAGTTCCATGAGTGACAATGTTCATTCTTTACCCTTACAATGATGGCTCTATCTCACTCTCTCTTGTCTGTCTTTCTCTTTCTCTCCATCCAGTTGAGCCCCTCCCCTCCTCTGCCCGTCTCCCTCTCTCTGGAGGACTCAGAGTTGCTCTCCTTCTATTCTTCCCAGTCTCTGTCCCACCTCTCCTGTCTGGCCGATTCCATTGACGTGCTCTTCCGCACCGTGCAGGGGAACCAACCTCCCCGCGTCTTTGTTTCCCGGGGGAAGAGTTTGATCGTGACGGCACACAAGCTGGTGTTCATCGGGGACACGCTCTCCCGCCTCCTGACCTCTCCTGACCTCAGGGCAAAGGTCAGCACACATTTCATGACAGGGTTGTTTTCATTAGGGCACACTGTAGCAAAATGTTTTGAAACTGGAAAATGAAAACGAGTTAAGGTAGTCCCTCCCCCGTTTCATTCAGTTTTTCTTCAGTTTGGTGCCTAATTTACACGATGTTGCATTTTAATTCCAAATGTAGGGTTTGATATGACATTTAAAGAACAGCTTGTAACATAATTCATATGATATTTAGGTCAAGGTTTAAGGCATTAGGGACAAGATTATGGACTTTTAGTTTAGATTAAAATGCATATTGTCCTATGATGAATCCATAATCAATATATTTTTGTCTTTCTCTCTCCGTAGGTCACAACCTCAGGTGGGCATCTGTGTCAGGCCTTGAAGGCTGTCGTTGTGGCAACGAAGGGGGCAGCCCAGAACTACCCATCAGTCGCTGCCACCCAGGAAATGGTGAACTGCGTGGCCGAGCTGTCCCAGCATGCCGCAGGCTTCTCCGGCCTGCTGCAGCGCCTCGCGGAAATATCTTGACATTATTTCTTCAACGTCTCTTCTTATAACGTGTTTACAATACATTTTCTCTCTACTTTGAAATGCCTTAGTTGTTGTTACAATGTGTTATCGTTCCAATTGAACAGTTTGACGTTTTAAGTGAGGTTGAAACATTGAATTTCAGTCCAGAAGAAGAACTGATCTGTGGCTCAAATTCCCACCCAGTTAGATTTTGTGTGTGTTCTTGTATGTGTGTGTTGGTTGGCTTTTGGTTCTTTTAATACCTAGTCACTTCTGTGCTTTTGGTGCCAAGCACACTTTTCATCTTGTGTGTCCTGATTGATGAACATGGTTTTTGTTTGAACCCTGTTCGTGACATTGTGTCCCTTATGGGCCACTGTATTATTGGAGTCAGACTATTTCTGTTCGGTTGCCATTATTTTCTCTTACATTGAAATAACTTTATTTTCTTTTTATCTTTGCATCCTTATTTATTGTAGGTAACCATCCATCCCCCTCTCCAAAAATATAAATCGAGCCTCACATTCTGCTGTTTGTTAGTGCTATGGAAGAGAGCAGCGATAACTTGATGAAGGTGCAGTTGGTGGGTGTGTATGTGAACGCCGTGGCAGCTCCACTGTGTGTTTCTGCCTGGGCTTGGTGTTGCATTTGAGAATCAAATGTAATAAAACAACACTGTAAAAAAAAAAGTACTATAGGATGTAAACTATAGGAGTTTAAAAGATGTCTAAATCAGATCTGGGACCAGATCACTCTTTTACCCCCTGCAGTTTCCTACCTTGCAGTCTGGAAGACAGGGAGTGAAAAGAGTGTTATATATGAGTTAATTATATGAGTGTTTAAACAGGATTGAGATATGATAGATGGCACGATTTGAAAGAGAACATGAGGGGGGGGGGTACTGAAAGGGATAATGGTGGAGCAGTAGAGCGCTTAGTCGATCATGTTTGTTCCCACAGTTAGGCCACCAAGTGGAAAACCTGTATGTAAACTTTTATTTCTCTCCACCTGTCTCGCTTTCCATTCACTCGCTTGTCCCCCCTCTCTCCTTTTCTCTCGATTTCCCACACGCATTTCACCTTTCGTCACACACCCTGGCTTTCCCACACAGCTCTAGGTACTAGTTTGGCCATATTCGTTCTTGGGCTACTCCTATCCAATCCTCTCAGATCCTAATAAGTGCATAAGGGGGTAAGGGATAGTGGTTCATTTGGGACTGGGGAGCAGGTTTCTAGGCTTTCGTGTTGTTGAAAGGCACTAATTGCCCCTTCAAACTCAATGTTACCACCCACACCCTCACTGGTACTGCTGTCTCAAAGTCTATGCAGCAGTGGTATGTTGGTGATATGAGGATAAAATGAACAAAGATGCATCAGTGCCAAGAAAAAGTAGGAAGAACTTTCACCAAGCTCTCGTGTTTTGCCTTTGAGCTCTTCCTAGTGGAAGGTAGCAGTATTTCTACAGAATGCCTGCCTGCACAGCGCACACCACATCCATGGCCTGACAGTAGAAAATAATCATCATCATCATAATAATAATTGTATTTATTGATAAGTTTGTATTTGCTTTATGATCTGCTTGGCTTTAAGTTGTTTTATTTCTTATATGCACGTATTTAACAGGGATGTTTTCACTTCACACAGTGAATTACATTTTACTACAATAATGGCTCAAAAGAACAAGTGGAGAAGAGCAGTTAGTTTGATTGAGCTATAATAATTTTTTTTAGACTTTTTTTTTGTACCAGAATATATTTTTGAATGTTTTTACACTAAAGTGGAATTGTTGGTATTGGCTCCATGGCTACTAAAAAAGCCATATGGATCTATCCAGTCTACATTTCATGAAAGTTGAACACTACAATGATGCCTGACTATGTTCCCCTCAAAAATGCACAAATACATTTGTACAATTACATTGATTGTTCTGTCTTGCTGTGGATTATTTCTGATGAAAATATGTCTATGTATTTTAAAAAGGGTGTTTTAAATTCACTTTGTTGTTACATGTTTTTTTGTCAATATTTTTCTGAGATGATATTGTGCACAGTCTGGTTCTGGAAAGGACACACATGGATAAGTTAAGATTAAATAATGTGAAGTCATTTTAAAATATTTTTTGAAGCGTTAACAAGGCTCGTGTAGAATTGGCTGGTAACTACAGTAGGAAAGCGATCTCTTTCCACCCCCTCCGGAGATTTCCGAACCGTGACGTTAGCGGGGATTCGGAAGACGTAGTGACGCCTGTTGGAGCTCGAGCGAGTCGACAGAGCGAGTGACAGGAAAGCAAAATGGCGGATGAAGATGTTACGCTGAATGGTAAACCTCTACAATCGCTCCGTGTGGCAGACTTGAAAGCAGCTTTGGAGCAACGATGCCTCCCTAAAAGCGGGGCGAAAAATACACTCATTAAGCGACTGAAAGGGGTAAGCTTGGCTCAGGTTTTTGCTTCTATCAACAAGCTGGTCAAGTTCAGCAGGAGGCTATAGAGTGGGGTTATAGGCCGTGTGTCGGTAGTTTGGGGGAATGCATAATATTTGGCACTCATACCCGTGCGGAAGATTCCAAGTCTAGCGAATTATGCATCAGTGTGTTTAAAGATGTCGAAGCAAATTTAAAACTATGTCTAGTGTGGTACAACACTCTTCAAAGTTGAGATGTGTTGCACGGCCCGAACTGAAGGCCCAACTGGAGTGTGTGTTTATGCTAGCGAGCTAACTAGCGGTACTAGTCCCTCTACTGTATTTTTGAGCTGCTGTCCTCGGGCCCGCGCTCTGGGAGGAGGGGGCAGGGGGATTGGGTACGCGCCTGCCCATATGCACGGTTTATAGTAGCTCACTAGTTACATAGTTTGCTTAGCAAGACAAGCATGTTTAGGAGATAATTGTGAAATTGCTTTTCTTTTCCTCTTCAATTTACTATTTGCCTAAATTAAATTTTCCTAAACACTACCACAGCTGAAAAATAAATCGCTTTCCTAAACACTAGTGCTGCATATGAATGTGCCCACAATCAGAATGAGCAAATCCCCAATTGCATTATAATTGCCACATAAGTGGCGTAATAACTTAATTGCACACAATGCTCAGCAACCACACAGATATAACGACAGGTTTTTTAATCTGCCATGCAGTTTCCTTTGCTTGTGTTATTACAATGTCCTGTGTGTGAGAATGGGCTATTCTTCTCCCTAATTTCAAATTGAATGCAAACTAAAGGTTTGCTGGCACTCTATAAATTCAGTGACCCGAGTCGAATTGGATTTACGCATGGCCGTGCAGCTTTGCCCATCCTATGTAACTGACATCGACCGATCCCTTTCCCTTCTACGTTCCCTATTTATATGGAATAAAAACGGGTTTGTTCATTAGAATATCATATCCATTGCAGAGGACAGGACAGAGAGAATGAGTGTTTTGAGACCCTGCTTCTGACCACGATGATGACGTGTTGGGCATGATTTGCAGCAGCACAGAAACAACTCCAGCAAGAGTTGGTTTATAGGAACTAGAGGTCGACCGATTCTGATTTTTCAACACCAATACCGATTATTGGAGGACAAAAAAGGGGCCGATTTTTTTAAAAATGTATTTGTGATAATGACAATTACAACAATACTGAATGAACACTTATTTTAACTTAATATAATACATCAATAAAATCAATTTAGCCTCAAATAAATAATGAAACGTGTTCAATTTTGTATAAATATTGCAAAAACAAAGTGTTGGAGAAGAAATTAAAAGTGCAATATGTGCCATGTAAGAAAGCTAATGTTTAAGTTCCTTGCTCAGAACATGAGAACATATGAAAGCTGGTGGTTCCTTTTAACATGAGTCTTCAATATTCCCAGGTAAGAAGTTTTAGGTTGTAGTTATTATAGGAATTATAGGACTATTTCTCTCTATACCATTTGTATTTCATATACCTTTTGACTATTGGATGTTCTTATAGGCACTTTAGTATTGCCAGTGTAACAGTATAGCTTCCGTACCTCTCCTCGCTCCTACCTGGGCTCGAACCAGGAACACAACAACAACAGCCATCCTCGAAGCATCTTTACCCATGCAGAGCAAGGGGAACAACTACTCCAAGTCTCAGAGCGAGTGACGTTTGAAACGCTATTAGCGCGCACCCTGCTAACTAGCTAGCCATTTCACATCACATCGTTACACCAGCCTAATCTCGGGAGTGGATAGCCTTGAAGTCATAAACAGCAGAGCTGCTGGCAAAACGCACGAAAGTGCTGTTTGAATGAATGCTTATGAGTCTGCTGGTGCCTACCATCGCTCAGACTGCTCTATCAAATCATAGACTTAATTATAACATAATAACACACAGAAATACAAGCCTTAGGTTATTAATGTGGTCGAATCCAGAAACTATCATCTCGAAAACAAGACGTTTATTCTTTCAGTGAAATACAGAACCGTTCCGTATTTTATCTCACGGGTGGCATCCATCAGTCTAAATATTCCTGTTACATTGCACAACCTTCAATGTTATGTCATAATTACGTAAAATCCTGGCCAATTAGTTCGCAATAAGCCAGGCGGCCCAAACTGTTGCATATACCCTGACTCTGCATGCAATGAACGCAAGAGAAGTGACACAATTTCACCTGGTTAATATTGCCTGCTAACCTGGATTTCTTTTAGCTAAACATGCAGGTTTAAAAATATATACTTCTGTGTATTGATTTTAAGAATGGCATTGATGTTTATGGTTAGGTACACATTGGAGCAACGACAGTCCTTTTTGCGAATGCGCACTGCATCGATTATATGCAACGCAGGACACGCGGGATAAACTAGTAATATCATCAACCATGTGTAGTTATCATTAGTGATTATGATTGATTAAGTTTAATGCTAGCTAGCAACTTACCTTGGCTTCTTACTGCATTCGCGTAACAGGCGGGCTCCTCGTGAGGCTGGTGGTTAGAGCGTTGGACTAGTTAACCGTAAGGTTGCAACATTGAATCCCTGAGCCGTCAAGGTAAAAATCAGTCGTTCTGCCCCTGAACAAGGCAGTTAACCAACCGTTTCGAGGCCATCATTGAAAATAAGAACGTGTTCTGAACTGACTTGCCTAGTTAAATAAAGATTTAAAAAAATTGGCAAAATCGGCATCCAAAATGACCGATTTCCGATTGTTATGAAAACTTGAAATCGGCCCTAATTAATCAGCCATTCCGATTAATCGGACGACCTCAAATAGGAACAACAGGTTGTTGTCCTATCTACGGTGCTACATTTATCTCCCTTATTTGTTGACTGATTTCATATATGTGCTTGGAATAATTTGGTTAGTTTTGCTACAATGTAAATGTTAAATGTTTATTACTGTATTGCTACGCTCCGATGATGATCCCGCCATGCTAATACTGATGCACCAGACTGACGGTGTGTCTCTCTGGGTGCAAGTGAGTTAGCCTCACCTTCTCATACTGACTGGATCAGTGTGTGCTGAGGAGAATGAAAAAAAAGCTCTTACTCACCTACATTTTTGTGAAAATACAACAGCATTGTGATGTGTGTTTCAACCAGTATTTTGCTCTCTATTTTAGGCTCTAATGTTGGAGAATCTTCAGAGGACCTCCACTCCCCATATTGGGCTCCAGCCGAACTCCCAGGTAAGAGCCCAAGCAAAACACTACCGATTGGAGAGTCAACACTTGGTGGAAGTTACCTGATTTTCATTTTCAGTCACCTGTGTGTTTGACCAGAGCTTTATTTATTTTTTACCCTCAAATTGATTAGAACATACAGTATTTCTACCTGTATCGTTACATTTAAGGTTGTCTGTCTTATATATTTTTAGATTGGGGTGAGTCCTGTATATATTAAATTACACAGATAGCCTTTCCCTTCCTGTTTTCTAATGTTGTGCCTATATCCCATGTGTGTTTAGATTGGGGAGGAGATGAGCCAAAACAGCTTTATAAAGCAGTACCTGGCTCAGCAGCAGGAGCTCCTCCGCCAGAGGCTGGAGAGAGAGGCCAGGGAGGCAGCCGAGGCCGACGGTAAAACATCCACAACAAGGCTCTAATATCCACACGAGCATACACTACTTAGCATGTAATGCTAGTGTGGAGTGGGCATTGGAACATAATCCCAGTCTATTCCAATATCCACACTAGCATACTACTTAGTGTGAAGCAATGTTTTGAGAATACATTCTAAGTGGTATGCAAGTGTGGACATCTCCTCTCTACCTGAACACTGGATGATGTACCCAATGCTTTGTGCAGTTGGCACATGTATGTCTGGATAGATAGTGGCACAATAGTGTTTGTTGACAATGGTATATACCTGAATGCAGGGCAGTTAGATTGGTGCCCTATACATCTGCATATTGATGTACCTGAGTGAACATCTCATCAGCATATATGGATAGTGGGCCCATTTCACCATGTTATGTCACCCAAGTCCTTATTGTCTCCGATGATGATCCCGCCATGCTAATACTGATGTATCAGACTGACAATGTGTCTATCTGGGTGCAAGTGAGTTAAACTCACCTTCTCATACTGACTGGGTCAGTGTGGGCTGAGGAGAACTACTAGGAATTAACCACGATTCCTACTCTAATATATTTTACTCAAAAGGCTACAAATAACTTCTGCCAGTTTAATTTATTATTGTATACCGTTTATTTTGGTGAGTGAGTGAGCAGTCTTTGTTTACTCCATTCCCAATTGAATTGTTGTGTAGAGTCTGGAGACGTCCCAGTTTCATCCTTTCTAAATGGCCAAAAATCTTATTTTGTTGTCAAACAAATGGTGTGCTGCATGGCCTTTTTTTGGGTAAACTCTGACCCCTGACCTCTCTGTGAAACAGAAAGCCCAGCAGGCCCCGAGGAGGAGGAGCACACAGAGGAGGGCAACGACAGCGATTCCTATAACCCTGACAAGGTCAGTAGCCTACACACAGACAGTAGCAGAAGACGCTAAAAAGCCAACCACATTTGAACGGTCCTCCAGATATATGTATTGTCCTATAAGTTATATTGTTCATATCAGCCTAGCTAACAATCAAAATGTTTCTCTCTCCTTCCCCCAACCTGTCTTCTCCCACCCCAGCATCGCCCCATGCCCTCCCAGCCCCCACTGACCCGAGCTGAGGAAGAGGGTGGAGGAGGGCCAATGATGATGGGGCACCAGGGCCAAGGGATGATGATGGGGCACCAGGGCCAAGGAATGATGATGGGGAAAGGCCAGGGGATGATGGGCCAAGGGATGATGTCTCGCAGACCAGACTTTGGCCCAGGCTCTGTGCCTCAGGAGTCTCCTGACGCCCCCGGAGGTCCTGGATCCTGGATGCAGCAGCGTCCCTCCCTCCAACATGGCCTCCACCACGAGGAGCCCACCACCCCCTCCCCGCCCCGAGCTGTGGCCTCCCTCTCGGTGCGCGTCCTAGGGGACCCTGAGCGCCAGGGCCTGCCCCCGTCCATGCCCCCCCGCGCCCAGACCCAGGAGAAGGAAGGCACCGCCCCAGCGGATGACGACCGGCCCGCCCACTCTGTGCTCCACCTCAGCCGCTCCGCCCGTGCAGCAGCTGGCAGTAACCGTGTCCAGGAAGACTGTGACGATGATGATGACAGCAGTGAGGAGGATGAAGATGAGTGGGGACCTGCGGCGAGGAGAGGTGGCGGAAGAGGGTTAGCCCCTCCCCCCCATCTCCAGCAGCCTTCCCCCAGCGTGCCAGCGGCCCGAGAGAGATCCAGACGCAAGCTCCAGCCTCCGCAACACATCCCCCCTCAGCAGGTAGTACACCAGCCCCCCATGCAGCTCCGCCAGCCCACCCCGCCCCCCTCTCCACCCCCAGAGCTCTCCTTCCCCCTTCCCGACACCCCCAAACAGAGCCCGCCCGACATGGATGAGGATCCAGAAGGGGCTGGGGTGTCCGTCCGCCCCCCTCCAGGTGGTCTCCAGAGGCAGGACTCTGACTCCAGCTCCCGATCCAGCAGCCCAGAGCCCCGAGCCAAGCGCCGACCCGGACCCCTCTCCTTGCTGGCCCGCAAGATGGCGTCCGAGGGAGCTTACGGGAAGAGAGGCGAGGATGCGCCGGCGGACAGCCAGACAGGTCCTCGAGGGGAGGCTTCCAGACCAGGAGATGGAGTTGGCAGCAGCCCAGGAGCTGGAGCAGGACCGGTGGTTGAGGTGGTCATGTTCCCTGGGGCTGCTATCACCCACACAGGAGGCAGCACAGGGCACACGGGATTCGTCACTGTACCTGAGGTCCCTGCACCAGTGGTTATGTTTGGATCAGGAGCCCAGTCCCATCCTCTCCCTCTGCTGTCTGTGACAGCTGTCCCCAGCATAACCCTCACAACCGAGCCCCATGGTCCATCTGGAGAGACGGCACAGAAGAAGACAGAGAAAGAAACAAAGCTGGCGGAGGAAAAGGAGAGGAAGATGAAGCAGGTGGTGAAGGAGGAGGAGAGTCACCTGCCGCCATGGCAGCGTGGACGTGACTTGACGCTTCCATCTGCGTCTTCACAGTTTGGGTCTGGGGGGTCAGAGGAGCCTGTGATGGACCAGGGAGACACCCCGAAAAAGTCACCCTCCGGCAGGGACAAACCCCTCTCCTCTGCTTCCGGCTCAGCCATGACGACCACCACCTCCCCACCTGCCATCGCCCCCAAGAAGTCCCGCATGTTCTCCGACACCTCCTCCGGCTCCATGACCTCCCCTCCCAAACCTGTGCAGCAGGGGTCTGTGGTGGTGACCACCCCAGGGGAACTCCCTGAACCCCATTGCATATCTGTGAGACCCCAGGCAGTCCTTGTCTCAGGGGCACAGCAGCACACAGACGACACCATGGAGGTCACCGCACTGAACAAGGTGTCCGTGGAGAAGCCTGGATGGAAAGCTGGAGGAGATGATGAGAAGATGGAGAAGGAGCGTGACAGAATGGCACAGAAGGAGCGTGCCAGCCAGGCGGAGAAGGAGCGTGCCAGCCAGGCGGAGAAGGAGCGTGCCAGCCAGGCGGAGAAGGAGCGCGCCAGCCAGGCGGAGAAGGAGCGCGCCAGCCAGGCGGAGAAGGAGCGCGCCAGCCAGGCGGAGAAGGAGCGCGCCAGCCAGGCGGAGAAGGAGCGCGCCAGCCAGGCGGAGAAGGAGCGCGCCAGCCAGGCGGAGAAGGAGCGCGCCTGCCTGGCGGAGAAGGAGCGCGCCAGCCTGGCGGAGAAGGAGCGCGCCAGCCTGGCGGAGAAGGAGCGCGCCAGCCGGGCGGAGAAGGAGCGCGCCAGCCGGGCGGAGAAGGAGCGCGCCAGCCTGGCGGAGAAGGAGCGCGCCAGCCTGGCGGAGAAGGAGCGCGCCAGCCTGGCGGAGAAGGAGCGCGCCAGCCTGGCGGAGAAGGAGCGCGCCAGCCTGGCGGAGAAGGAGCGCGCCAGCCTGGCGGAGAAGGAGCGCGCCAGCCTGGCGGAGAAGGAGCGCGCCAGCCTGGCGGAGAAGGAGCGCGCCAGCCAGGGGGAGAAGGAGCGCGCCAGCCAGGGGGAGAAGGAGCGCGCCAGCCTGGGGGAGAAGGAGCGCGCCAGCCAGGGGGAGAAGGAGCGCGCCAGCCAGGGGGAGAAGGAGCGTGCCAGCCAGGAGAAGGGGACTTCTAAACCCGGGGAGACCAGGAGAAGGGGACCTGAAGAGACTGTTGAGGTTGAGCCCATGGGACCTGTTCTACCCCCTTCTTATCCAGGTAAGGGAGAAGATGAGAGGAAGGGGAAGGAAGATGAGAGGATGAGGAGGAAGGAAGATGAGAGGAAGAAGGAAGCAGAGCGAGGCAGGCGTGGGGAGAGGGTGAGGCACAGGAGGTCATCTCCCTCTAGTGGTGGCGACTCTTCATCCTCGGACTCTGGATCCTCTTCGTCACATTCCTCTGGCTCCACCTCCTCCCAGGACAAAAAAAAGGTTAGTGATTGGCTAATCTGGATGTCAATCGAATCTTTCTCTCTGCAATGACAAGCTACCATCACAATACAGTGCTCGAGCAGTGTACACATTAGTTCTTGCTTATGCTTCTGTCCGATGATGATCCCGCCATGCTAATACTGATGTGCCAGACTGACAGTGTGTCAGTGTGGGTGCAAGTGAGTTAAACTCACCTTCTCATACTGACTGGTTCAGTGTGAGCTGAGGAGAACTAGTGAAAGATGCTTCATGACCTGCATATGCCATGCTTATTTCTTAATATTATTTTCCACTAACAATTAACATAACCTATCTTTCCTCATACAATCGTATGCCTTGCTTCTTAACAAATTCCCATCTTGTCTAACTTTTCTTTATTGAATCACATTGACTTGATCTAAAAGTGGCTTATTTTTGCCTCTAACATAACACGTTGATATTTTGCTATATATTGCCAATTGTCTGTGATTTTCTCACTCTTTTGTTTGTTTATCAGAAGACTGGCACAGGAAAAGGAAGAGGGGATGAAAAGAGAAGACTGTACAAAGGAGGAGAGAAGAAACAAACTGCCAGGTCAGCCATAGTACCATTTTGAGTTGCTCTCACACACACACACTCCTTGCTATTCTTTGAACACACTAACACACACTTCACATAAACAATCCTTGGTGAGGTGCTCACATTTTCCCACCTGCACTTTCGCATGCATTATCAATTGTAGATATTTCTGTATATGCACTCGGGCTCTGGTAAGGGGAAGCTTCTGCAAACCTTTCAAAACCAAGTGACATTGTGCTCACGGTGTTGCTGATATAGGCCTACACAGATTCACAAAATAATACTCTCTCACACCTGTCTGTCACTTAATGAATTTTTTCCAACTGAATACAATCCTGAATGCCAGTTTGTAGGTTTACATGCACAAGAAACATGATTGAGGTGCACACACACTATTACCACCTGCAACAGTCCATATCATATCATCTATTCCCCCCCTATGTCTCGTCTCTGCCGCCATTATTTTTTTTGTCTGCAATGTGAATGTGTCTTTGGATGACTTGAACACATGCAGAACACTTCATTCTGGTCATTGAGCCGTGGAGGATTGGACTCCAGGAGTGGATGGACGTCGCAAGGTAGCAATTGAGAGTTTAATGATTTATAATAAAAGCAGGAAGCACCTTCAGAAAACATGTGTGGATGTGTGTGTGTGCAGATGTATACGTCTTGTCTCGTCATCATGACGTTTGACTGTCTATTAATGACCATGAGTGAAGTATATGTTTAATGGGTTTTAATGTGTTTTCTACTACTCCTTGCCTGGAAACCCGACGTTGAATTGCATTGAATTCTATGTCTGACAGAAATGAACGTTTGAATCAGGAAAGTTTCCTCGCAAGACTTCTACGTGCCAGAAAGTTGAATACAATTATATGTTATTGTACTTTACCAGTTGGTCCTTTTGGCGGCGGGAATGTGAGAATATATGCACAGGATATAATAATTACATATTTTTCAAATTGCGTTCAGATTTCTATCACCTGTAGCATGCGCAGAACCATGTAAACACGTCCACGGCAAGTATACATACGTTTCGTGATAGAAATCAGGTGAAATCTGAACGCACTACCAGCGCTTTAACACATTTGTGTAGATATACTTTCCTGTGGATATAGTCTCACATTCCTACTGCCAAAAGGACCAACGACTACATGGACAACCGGTAAAGCACGGTAAAATATAATTTTATTCAACGTTCTGGCTTGAGGTCGTGAAAGGAAACTTTACTGACTCAAGCGATCATTTCTGACCAATGTAGAATTCGATGCAATTCTACACCCAACTGTAAAGTTGTTACAATAGAGCGTTAGCTTCTCCGGCAGTGTTGTAAACAATCAAATCGCTTACTCACACGAATAGATATTATAGAAAAGGGCAACGGTCAGTGCTTATCGATATCCTTGGGACGTCCCAACTCTTCACTTAACTCCTACCATTTTACATTTCAACTTCCAATTGGTTAATGTCCAATTATTTATATACAATAGATGACTGACAGGGGGCGCTGTTTTGAAGCCACCGCTCCATCTTGCCACTCCCCCACCGTTGTAAAAAATATTTTGAAATTGCCTACATTTGCTTTTGCCACTAAATCTATTAGACACCTTCATACATCTTTTTTTTTTTTGTCCTGTTACTGTCCCCACTACAACATACATGTAATTTTGCCCTTGAAACACTGTACAATTCCTATGGAGGACTGCGCCATTATGGCCGACCGGAGTCTTCAAAGCCTCTAATTGACCAATGCATAGCATTCGCAATACAGGGTTTATTTACATCATTGGTAAAGTCAGAGTTGGGACATCCAAGGCAGCGGCAAAGATTGTAGCGGTAGTCGTATTTATTGTCAGGCGCCCAATGCGGCAGTCCCACAGCCGGTGTGGCTTTGGCCATTATCTATTATTGACAAGATGGTCGAGTGACCACTCTAACAATGGAAGTGCTTGTCCTCAAAGATGGATGGCAGGCGAGATCAGGTGGGATCATATTGGCCAATAAGGGCAGATACGCGTGTGAACAAGAGTCACAACTCTGAGTCGTTTTTTGATGTTGTCAAACACTACACTCATTGACCTGTATGCACACATTTCCAATTTCGTGGTCTGGTTTTGGGTGGAGTAAACCCTCTCGCTTCTTCCTCTTTGCCTTGGCTGAGAAGAGAGACGGGTCCTCGCTCTCTCACTCCTCACACTAATTTCCCCTCCCGGCTCGCTATCCAATATGGCCGTCGTGAGTGTATTGCTACTCTGATACCGTCGCAGTGCACAAACCCCGCAGCCGCATAAGGATTTCTCCTCGATTTTAATCCACGCTTTACTGGAGTAATCAATTACGATAGAGCGTTGTCTGTCGGGGGTTCCAGCCCGGCAATATGCTGTCAGAAGGCAACAAAAACGGGTAAGATAGAGAGGGGTTAGGCATTACGTTGCTAGCTGCTAACGTTACCCTTGGTTTCATCGCTAGTCGCTAACGCGCTGATAGCTTGTCACTTGTGTCATGTCTCAAATCCTCGTTCAACCTGCCCATCTGGTGCCTTTTATATTCGGATTATGGCTAAACTGTCGTATCATGCGTTGTCATGGTCAGCTATTGACGTGGTCGTTTGATTATTACATACGAAGTGTGTTACATGCGACGTGCACGTGAGTCTCGCTCTCCACGTCCACGGGGGTGTGGATCGGATTGCCTCGTGTTGGGGGGGAGGGGATGGGAGATACCGGGGTAACTCCGTGATAACTCATGTTTTAAATCTTGATGACCAAATCTATTACACGGATAAATAAGTAGTATAGCTGGTAGTGGTTTGATTAAAGGCGTAATGGTGAGAATCATGCAGTAGCAGCGTTTCATTTTATTAAACATCGAATGACTTCCTCGTTACTCTTGACTGTCATAACATGTTTTTCTGGTGTATACTAAAACTCACCTACACTCACTGTGAATCCATTGGATGTTTAGAGACCATTTTATATATCTCAATGATAGAGAAACTGCCTGTCTCACCTTATGAATCAGTGTGTGTATCTCAAATCACACCTATCACTGGTATGAATCTATAGATAATATAATGTGTGAATCCAGGGGGTATTCCTGATTTTAATTGTCCAATTCACATGTCGTTTTTTATGCTCCTTTGTCTTGAGATAGCTTTGTCTGATACCATCTATGTATAAATATATGGCTCTGGTGTCAGATTGTTAAGCGAGATGAGTTGTGGTGATGTTAAATGCGCAAGTGTCACCATGGGAGATCATTAATACACAAGACATCTGTTGGCCATCAAGTTGTTTTTGTGTACCCTTATGGTGTGACATACTTTTCCTTTTCCCAACTGGCAAGGCTTACTGTTGATGAGACTGTCTCGTGCGGGTACCACATGTACAATCAACGCTTAATGTGTATAGCAAGGATTAATGATAAAATAGGAAATTGAAAAAATAGGGGCCTCTCTTCGTGAAACACAGGGGCAGTTCCTTAGCCCAACACACACACACTCTTAATGATCACTTAAGGGACCAGCTGCTCCTGCACTGCTGCACTGCTGCCCCACTGGGGTCGAGTTCTAGTAGACATCTGGCCCCTAGCTCCTTACAGGTCTCAGATTGCAGGTGTATGTTTTTTGAGGGGGGAGGAGACGCATGCGTAACAATTGACTTTGTTTTGGTGTGGAGGAGGTGGAAGGCTTGAGGATGCAATATTGAAGATTTCCAATCAGTTGGCACTCAGCGATGTTATGACCCTGTAAATAATCACCTCTGTGTGTTTTGAGGTGTATTTGTGACCCCGGTGCTGGGTGTCAGTTGGCTGCTTGATGGTGTGAGTAAGTTATTTATAGTACACTGTCCCAGATCACTGGCCTTAACCAACCTTTCCCTTCTCTCTCTCGTCCTCCATCTGTCCTCTGTGTGTCTCCGGCTCTCTTCTCCGAGGTAGAGGTAGCCTCTCATCCATCTTCTCTTCTCTGCTTTTTAACGAGGGACACATTTGAGTTACTTCGTACCTGATTGTCTCTTCAATTGTCATGGCTAATGAGAGTTGGTAGGACAAGAGACCACAGATGTAATCTATGTTTAGAATTTATGACATTTTCATTCAGATCTTTGTATGATAATCTTCTCTCTCTGCCCCACACTCTCTCCCTCCCTCTTTCTCCCCCAGGGAGGTAAAGCAGTCTTCCCTGTCAGAGCCATCTGGCCCTATGGAGGTGGAGAGGCCAGACCCAGGCCAGACCCAGCCCACCCCTGTCGGGGGCCCACAGAACAGTGAGGGCTGCATGGAGGAGGTAAGGCCGCTGAGAGGGAGGGGTTGGGAACTAGGAGCAGGGGGAGGGGGGGTCCGTCAGTGGATGTTTCTGGAACTAACCACCCTCATCCTATGGCTTAAGTCTGGTACCGTGTGACAAATAGCACCCTATTCCCTATATAGTGCACTACTTTTGACCAGGGCCCATAGGGCTCTGGTCAAAGGTAGTGCATTCGAGGTAACAGGGTGCCATTTGGGACCCAGACACAGTTATAGAGAGAACCTTACACATACAGAAGTATAACAGTGAACGACCATACTAACGCCCTTGTAACTATGGCTTAGAGTTAAAACACTCATCGGTATGGGACTGAATGATCTCACATCTCCTCGTCCTTTGACGGAGTTCGATACAGCCATTCTTTGCAACATACACTCCCACACAGAGGTGCCATACACACACACATTATTCTGTACTCATTATTTTCATAGAGCAGTTGCCTAAGCGACTGGACTGCAGGCGGTTCATCCCTAATGGGGTGTGAAATTAGATGTTAACTCCACACAGACTGCATGCATGCTCCACATCACGATGTTGTTTGGTCAGTGTGGGTGTCTGTGTCAGTGTGGGGTTGTGAGAGGGTGAGTTAAGTTAATCTACAGTCACATTCCTCCTTATCATACTTAGGACTCACTTTCAGATAAATATACATACATTTTCACTAATCCTATAATGGCCATACACAGTTTTGTAATAATAATTAGAGCCATCAAAGGGAAACGGAGTTAAATGTATTTGGTTTTCCATTTTGGAATTAGCAAAAACCTTGACTACTTGAGTGCATTGCTGTAAACCAGCAATGCACCGTGGCTAATAGGACCCTCATTTTGATTGATCTACCATGAGATAACTTCAGAGAATTGTCTGCTCTTTTACATATTGCAGATTATAAACTAATGTGATTTGGTATTCAGCTAAATAAACCCTTTTGAAATGGCTCACCCTCACCGTGTGCGTGTGCGTGTTTGGGACCATGACCTCAGGGTTTGCATGAGTAATAGCCCCTGACAGAGCATCAAGGCTCTCTCCCTCCTCTCTCTTTATCTCCTTTTTGTCTCTCACTCTCCCCCTTTCCTTCTCTGACTCTGCTTTCTTTCTTTCTCTCCCCAACTGACTCTTGCTCTCACTCTTTCTCCCTCTGTTTCTCACTCTACTGATGATCTCTCGCTCTCTTTCCCCCTCGCGCTCTCTCTGGCCTGACTCTGTCCATCTTTATCTCTGTCATTCCCATGATCTCTTTATCTCTCTTGGTGTGACTGCTGTTTTAAAACCCCATTGATTGCTTTGTTACGAAGGTGCCCATGCCTCTTCCATTGTCCCTAACGGTACCTGCGTACTACTGCTACTACTACTCCAACTTCTGCCCCGCTATGCCCAAGCGCCTCGGCTGTACCTGATCTAGGCCCCAGAGTGACAGCTACTACTACACCACATCTGACCGCACTGAGTTAGCCTCAGAGAGAGAACCAGAGAGCCAGAGCCTGCAAGGCCTCCCCTCTAAGCCTCCAGCCAAGACCAGCGCTGAGCCATACAGACAAGCTGAACCACCAAGGCCTTGCCTAACCTTCAGGTCAGTGCTGAGCCAACCACGGAACCAGAGGCTGAGCCTGCAAGTCCTCCCCGGGACCAAAGCCTCAACTCCAGCCCAACCCTAGGCCAACCACGACCTGAGCTGGACCCACCAATGTCCCGTGCTGAGCCAGCCAAAACAGGCAGAAACACAACAAACCACGAAACCACAACCAGCACAAGAACCCTGGGGAGGGAAGCCTACTCACTGGACTGCCTGGTGGAGAGAGGGGGAGGGGGACGTTGTTTCCTGTTGTCACCTTCCCTTTCTTCCGCCATTTTGTGGAGGAGCTACAGCTACTCTCCACACACCTACCGAGAGAAAGAAAGTGGACTACGGACTCGTTGCAGACAAGATGAGTCCAGAGGTCCTGCTACTTCCTGCTGTTTGTCCCCATGTCTTCCTTCCAGTCTGCCCCCTACTGGTTGAGAGGACTGTAAATAGGCAGATGATTTCTGCCTCATTGACTTGAATGAACTGGGACCACCTACACACTTATAAGGACCAAACCGATAATCGGAAATGACACCAAGTGGACTTTTTCTGACACCTCTCCTAGCTATGTGTCTTCAATGTAGACACTCAAGTGGATTATTGAAATGGACTTAACGTGTTTTTGGACTACATATTTTCTCATAAAGACATTAACCTCTGAGTGCAAGAACTTATGGAACTGTTTTGTTACTGCAGGCCCTTTTGTTGGCTCTTTCCCCTGTTCTGAATGCTCCTATTGGCTTGACCTGCCAGCAGCCAACCTGGACCTTGATTGGCTGGTCAGCCTTTATCAGACTGCTGCATCTGATTTGAACTTTTCACCTGTATCAAAGATTGGGGCACATTTTTGGGGCAAATCTGGTTACAGTGCACACAAAGAATATGTCATCAGTGCTTATAGCCTACATTCTGAATTGACAACTGGGTGTTTGTCCAGACATCTGTAAGAGACTTTCAAAGCTATTTATAGAACATCTCCCCTCACTGAACCTTTTTATAAAACTACTCGAGGCATTATGGACGTGAACTTCAATCCGTGGTCTCATTGGACTATTGGTTATTACACCATCAGACTTTTCAGCTGCAACTTTGCAAGTCTATACGTCACACAAATTCTGTCATGACATCAGGGGATCCAATTTCTTTATATTGGGACCTCAAACGTTTTGACCCCTTCTAACCATATTTGTTCGCTAAACCAACCATTCAGGAATCCCTTGCCTCACAAGCTAAAGGCAAAATGACTCTTTATCAAGCAAAGCACCAGTCAGTTGAGAAAAGCCTTCTTCCCCCTCTCGTTCGAGAAAAAAAAAACAAGTCCAAAGCTAAGATCACTTCCTGCCTGCCGGCTAATCACCATTCAGCACACTCAAATCGAGTCCCGCCCTCACTCCTCTGCCTTCTCTGATTGGACCCTTGTTGCCTAGATACAGTACACACTGCCGTGCGGTTGGGCCATAGCCAAGCCAGTGAGGAATCAGGTGTCGATGGTACCAGGAAATGACTTGTCATTTTTCTCTCTATTTGAGATGTATTTTACTTTTTTAATTAACTTAAGTAATGTCAGATAGTTTCTTCTCAGATCTGTTTGGTCATTTCAAGACAGGAGGATTGACTTCATTTTGCTATGTGTAACTCAATATAAACATTTTTTTAAACTGTCATGATTACTGCAGTTTCAAGTTGATAAAATATCCTAATTTGATATGTAGCCTATCCTAAGTGTCTGCATGCATTTCCTGGCAGAACACCATTCTTTGTTTGAATCATCCACTGAATTGGATCTGCAGTATCAGCCTAGACCTGCTCAGGGGTCTCTGGTCTGACAGACGAGGTCTCCAGCGCCCACCCCTCCACCTCTGTGACATTGAACACTCCGTCACAACCCAAACACTAACTCACAACATTGTATGTAGATGTTTAGGCACCAACACAGGCCCTTGTACATTTTAAGGGCAACAAAATGTAAGGTACATAATGAAAGGGAAAGGGGGACATCTCGACAGTTGTACAACTGAAATGTCTTCCGCATTTAACCCAACCCCTCTGAATCAGAGACTATATATACTGAACCAAAAATATAAACGCAAAATATGAAGTGTTCGTCCCATGTTTCATGAGCTGAAATAAAAGATTCCAGAAATATTCCATACGCACAAACTTTTTCTATGTTGTGCACAAATTTGTAAAATGCTGACTAACAGGGATGTTAATCATTTGTCAATATCGTCCACCCACCTGACACGTGTGGTATATCAAGTAGCTGACTTAAACACCATGATCATTACACAGATGCACATTTTGCTGGGGACAATTAAAGGCCACTCTAAAAGGTGCAGTTTTGTCACAACCCGATGCCACAGATGTCTCAAGTATGTCCAACTGGCCTCACAACCGTAGACCACATGTAACCACGCTTGGGGGGGGGGGGGGTGGTGTTGAGGAGTATTTCTGTCTGTAGTAAAGCACTTTTGTGAGGAAAAACTCATTCTTATTGGCCGGGCATGGATACCATAAAGATGCATTAATACAGTTAATGTCAGTCTGTCTTATACTCAACCAGGTCTCTACAGTCTAGCAGAGGAAAGCTTGCCGGTGCCTTAAATTAGACCCTTTTATATAGCATATTCTATGCACTTGGTTTGTCCTCAGTTGGTACTACACCCACACCACAGCAACACCGCAGTAGGAGGATTTTCTGTGAATTACCACTGTGCCTACACCAACACACCAGTAGGAGTGTACTTTAGATGTCTAGTGATTAAGTTGCAGTGCTACACTTACACACGTAGGAACATATTAATTCGTCTTAATCTTCCAGTGTCTTTGAACAAAGGTGGAGGCGAACGTGTCTGGAGTTTCCCTCTGTATCGACCAAGCCCCCCCCCCCCCCCATCTTCTCCTTATGCGGGTTAATAGGAGCCTGTCAGACAGTTCTCTCCCTCTATCCCCCACCCCTCTCTCTCTCTCTGTGTGTTTAGTATGTTGTCACAGTATCTGGGTCTCATCTCACCCCACGCCCCCGGGGTATCTGTTACATCCTCTCTCTCTTTCCAGAGCACCACTCCTAAAGCGTTCGCTGCACGCAAGATCTCCTTGACCAGTGAGTATTACCAGTTTGGCTAACTGTTGCCTGTCCTGTACTGGATCCCCTCTAATCTAGACCGTAGAAAATAATCACATCAGTCTAGATACATTCCAGGCCGCGGGTCCCGACAGATCATTGTGACGCGTCAGCATTTTTCATGCTACGGGCAGTCATAAGACTACTTTTGGACAAACATTTCTTGGAAACGGACGTCTTTCTGCTTCGTGTGCGTTTAAACTAGATCGACCTAAAAGCACATATTTGTTGCAATATTCACACACACACACACAAGTTCAGTAGCCTACCGCTCCTTCTAGTTGGGCGTGCGGGATCTAGTGCGCCTCGTTGAAATAGAGTAACCTGCCTAGTGACTGCATGGGCGGAGAATCACGTGGCAGTTATCATTCCAAGGAAATTAACTTCAATATGATTAGACTAGTTTACTACAGTGTCTGTACTATAAATATTGCAAATCAAATTGGATTTGTTACATGCGCCGGATACAACAGGTGTAGTAGACCTTAGTGAAATGCTTACTTACAAGCCCTTAACCAACAGTGCAGATATAAGAAAAATAAGTGTTAAGTGAAAAATGCAAAGAGTCTGGGTAGCCATTTGAATAGCTGTTCAGGAGTCTTATGGCTTAGGGGTAGAAGCTGTTAAGAAGCCTTTTGGACCTAGACTTGGCACTCCGGTACCATTTGTCGTGTGGTACCAGAGAGAACAGTGTATGACTAGGGTGGCTGTAGTCTTTGACAATTTTTAAGGCCTTCCTCTGACACTGCCTGGTATAGAGGTCATGGATGGCAGAAAGCTTGGCCCCAATGTTGCACTGGGCCGTACGCCCTACGCTCTAGAGCCTTGTGGTCGGAGGCTGAGCAGTTACCATACCAGGCAGTGATGCAACCAGTCGGAATGCTCTCGATGGTGCATCTGTAGAACTTTTTGAGGATCTGAGGACCCATGCCAAATCTTTTCAGTCTCCTGAGAGGGAATAGCCTTTGTTGTGCCCTCTTCACGACTGTCTTGGTGTGTTTGGACCATGATAGTTTGTTGATGTGGACACCAAGGAACTTGAAGCACTCAACCTGCTCCACTACATCTTGTTTGTGAGAATGGGGGTGTGCTCGGTCCTCCTTTTCCTGTAGTCCACAATCATCTCCTTTGTCTTGATCACGTAGAGGGAGAGGTTGTTGTCCTGGCACCACATGGCCAGGTCTCTGCGCTCGTCCCTACAGGCAAACTTGATGGTGTTGGAGTCGTGCCTGGCCATGCAGTCATGAGTGAACAGGAAGTACAGGAGGGGACTGAGCACGCACCCCTGAGAGTTCCCCATGTTGAGGATCAGTGTAACGAATGTGTCGTTACCTACCCTTACCATCTGGTGGCGGCCCGTCAGGAAGTCCAGGATCCAGTTGCAGAGGGAGATGTTTAATACCAGGGTCCTTAGAATGAGGTAGTAAGTAACAAGAAAATTTCCCAGGACAGAGACACATCAGATATTGTCAGAAAGCTTAAATTCTTGCTAATCTAACTGCACTGTCCAAATTACAGTAGCTATTACAATGAAATAATACCATGCTATTGTTTGAGGAGCATGCACAGTTAATGCAACCGCTGGGTCAGATTTCATAAACGCTTTACTGAAAAACCACACCGTGCTACAATCTGAGTACAGCGCTCAGAGACCAAAACAACCCAAACAGATATCTGCCATGTTGTGTTGTCAACAGAAGTCAGAAATAGCATTATAAATATTCACTTACCTTTGATGATCTTCATCATAATGCACTCCCAGGAATCCCAGTTCCACAATTAATGTTTGTTTTGTTCGATAATGTCCATCATTTATGTCCAAATACCTCCCCTTTGTTTGCGCGTTTAGCCCAGTAATCCAAACTCACGACGCGCGATCACTAGGAGCAGACGAAAATTCAAAAAGTTCCTTTACAGTTCGTAGAAACATGTCATGATGTATAGAATCAATCTTTAGGATATACATCAGACTATCATAATTCTTATGTCTGTAATTCAGTATTCCCTTTTGTAACTTTTATTCTTCCTTATTATCCTCCTCATGTTGTGCAGACAATATCCTTACGAACATGCTAAATTACAGTACAACAGTACCAGTACTCCTTTTGAATATATTTTTGTATTTTTATTGTTACTATTTCAAAGTAATTTTTTTTAAAGCTAATTTGTCTTGCATTTTAAATTCTGCTTTGTTGAAAGGGCTCGTAAATAAGCGTTTCACTGTAAAACTCTACACCTGTTGTATTTGAACGCAGGTGAAAAATATATACTTACCATGTTATTCATCCTCTCAGCAGGCAGTAAGACGTCTCCGGAGGGAGCAGCAGCAGCAGGGGGGGAGGCAGAGTCCGGGACCGCTGCTGGGAGGAAGAGGAGGTGGGGATCCAGCACGGCTGTCAACGCCAAGAAACCATCCATCAGCATCACCACAGACTCACTCAAGGTACTGTACATGGCAGCACACACACATACAGACAGGCACACAATCTGAAGAAGAAAAGAACACCCTAAAAATCCTTGTTTCAATTCAGACACAACATGGGTTCAAAGTTGTTATATTCAGACTATTGTCCTCATTTCTCCCCTTCTCCTACCAGTCTCTGATCCCAGACATCAAGCCCAGTCAGGATGCTGTGGTGGATCTCCACCCTGATGACATCCAGTTGTCTGGGGACGAGGACACCACCAGGGAGGACCAGGGCCTGGACAAGGGCCTCAAGATCAGACGCACTGTCACACAGGTGGGGAAAGGGGCCTGGGGAGTGGATCAGACCAACTTTAATAGGCTACTGTATAATTCAAAATATTGAACCTTTATTTAACTGGGCAAGTCCGTTAATAAGAACAAATTCTTATTTACAATGACGGCCTACCGGGGAACAGTTGGTTAACAGCCTTGTTCAGGGGCAAAACGACAGATTTGTACCTTGTCAGCTAAGGGATTCGGTTACTGGCCCAACGCTCTAACCACTAGGCTAGCTGCCGCATAGGTGTATATCATATGTGTGTACCACAGATATGTATACAACATTACTTTGTGGGCCATTCAATGTAATTGCACCACCATAAATTGATCATATCTGGAGTGATATTGGTATATATAGTACATTTAAAACTAGGTTTCGTTTTTATTTATTTGAACCAAAGTGCGTTTATAAGTTTAAAAAAAGTTTGTTTGTTAAACAAAGCATATTAATTATAATTGTACATGATATACTCATGATACAAGAAAAGTGTTTGATTGTGTGTGAGAATTAGGCTAGATGGAGGGGATTACTGGGTAGTTTGGTGCGTCAGGCTGACTCCGTCTTCACTTGAAGTTATTTGAGGGATGGTGAGGTTTTTGCAATATGATGATAAGAATTCCAGAGTATGGTACCTCTGTATCTGATAGAGAATTGACTATGTCAGGTGTGGCAGTGGGGAGGGTGACGGTTATCACAGTGTCTTGTGTTATGTAGATGGATTTCAGAATTAACCTGGAAGATTCCATTGAAGGGTTTAGGTAAACTGTGAGGTATGAGCATTTGTAGATTAAAGTACATAATTGGAGTACATTAATATCGTAAATAGACAAGATGTTGAGTTTGGTGTTAGGGGGCAGTATTTTTATTTTTGGGGGTAAAAAACTTTCCCGTTTTAAACGGGATATTTTGTCAGGAGAAGATGCTAGAATATGCATATAATTGACAGCTTTGGATAGATAACACTCTAACGTTTCCAAAACGGTAAAGATATTGTCTGTGAGTATAACAGAACTGATGTTGCAGGCAAAAGCCTGAGAAAAATCCAATCCAGAAGTGCCCAGGTTTTGAAAGCGCTGCGTTCCAATGACTCCCTATTCAGCTGTGAATGTACCATCAACGAGCTTACACTTTCTACGTATTCCCCAGGGTGTCTACAGCATTGTGACGTAGTTTTACGTATTTCTGTTGAAGAATAGCCGTAGGCGGCCACATTGCGTAAGTGGTCACATGGTGGCTCCGAGAGAGATTCTCACGTAAAATACAGAGGTAGCCATTACTCCAATCGGTCCTAGTGAAAAACGAATTGTCCTGGCGGATATATTATCGAATAGATATTAGAAAAACGCCTTGAGGATGGATTCTAAACAATGTTTGCCATGTTTCTGTCAATATTATGGAGCTAATTTGGAATATTTTTCGGTGTTGTGGTGACCGCGATTTCTCAGCCAAACATGAAGAACAAACGGAGCTATTTCGCCTACAAAAATAATATTTTTGGGGAAAATTAACTTTGGCTGTACCTGAAAGTCTCGTGAGTGAAAACATCCGAAGTTCATCAAAGGTAAACGATTTAATTTGATTGCTTTTCTGATTTCCGTGACAAGGTTGCCTGCTGCTAGCAAAACAACAATAGCCTAGGCTATGATAAACTTACACAAATGCTTGTCTAGCGTTGGCTGTAAAGCATATTTTGAAAATCTGAGATGACAGGGTGATTAACAAAAGGCTAAGCTGTGTTCCAATATATTTCACTTGTGATTTTCATGAATAGGAAGATTTATGTCCGTTGCATTATGCTAATTAGTGTGAGATGATGACAACGGTCCCGTTCACGGGATGGGGTGTCACTACAGGTTAAACAAAGGCTCAGATGGAGCCAGGTAATTAGAGGTGGCTAGTCTTGCAAATGTATTTTGTATGATGAGTAATTTGTGTAGGTATGAGGTATATGTACGGGCCCAGACAATATTACAGTAAATTAGATATGTTTAAATTAAACTGTAGTATAGAGTTAGGATGCAAGCCTGTTGAACCAAACCGCTAATCTTTCTGATGATACCAAAATATATCATCACTTTGCCACAGACTAGAGGTTGACCAATTATGATTTTTCAACGCCGATACCGATTATTGGAGGACCAAAGATTTAAATTAAATAAAATTGCAAGGGGAACAACTACTCCAAGTCTCTGAGCGAGTGACGTTTGAAACGCTATTAGCACACACCCTGCTAACTAGCTAGCCATTTCACATCGGTTACACCAGCTTAATCTCGGGAGTTGATAGGCTTCAAGTCATAAACAGCTCAATGCTTGAAGCACAGCGTTTGAATGAGTGCTTATGAGCCTGCTGTTGCCTACCACCACTCAGTCAGATTGTTATATCAAATTATAGACTTAATTATAACATAACACACACAAATACGAGCTTTTGGTCATTAATATGGTTGAATTTGGAAACCATTTCGAAAACAAAACGTATATTATTTCAGTGTGATACGGAACCATTCTGTATTTTATCTAACGGGTGGCAACCCTAAGTCTAAATATTGGTCTGTACAACCTTCAATGTTATGTCATAATTACATAAAATTCTGGCAAATTAGTTGCATATACCCTGACGCTGCATGCAATGAACGCAAGAGAAGTGACACACCTGGTTAATATTGCCTGCTAACCTGGATTTCTTTTAGCTAAATATGCAGGTTTAAAAATATATACTTCTGTGTAATGATTTTAAGAACGGCATTGGTGTTTCGGTTCGGTACAGCATTGGTACGGCATTGGTGTTTCGGTTCGGTACAGTTGTGCAACGATTGTGTTTTTTTTCTCGCAAATGCGCTTTTGTTAAATCATCCCCCGTTTGGCGAAGTTGGCTGTCTTCGCAACGAGCCAGGCGGCCCAAACTGCTGCATATACCCTGACTCTGTTGCAAGAGAAGTGACACAATTTACCTAGTTAAAAGAAATCCATGTTAGCAGGCAATATTAACTAAATATGCAGGTTTAAAAAATATATACTTGTGTATTGTTTTTAAGAAAGGCATTGATGTTTATGGTTAGGTACATATTGGAGCAACGACGGTCCTGCAACGCAGGACACGCTAGATAAACCATGTGTAGTTATAACTAGTGATTTATGATTGATGATTGTTTTTTAAAGATAAGTTTAACGCTAGCTAGCAACTTACCTTGGCTTCTTACTGCATTTGCGTAACAGGCAGGCTCCTCGTGGAGTGCAATGAGAGGCAGGTAGTTAGAGCGTTGGACTACTTAACTGTAAGGTTGCAAGATTGGATACCCGAGCTGACAAGGTAAAAATCTGTCGTTCTGCCCCTGAACAGTTAACCCACCGGTTCCTAGGCCGTCATTGAAAATAAGAATGTGTTCTTAACTGACTTGCCTAGTTAAATAAAGGTGTAAAAACAAATCTATGAAAACTTGAAATCGTCCCTAATTAATCGGCCATTCCGATTAATCAGTCGACCTCTACTGCAGACAAAGTGAATGATCTTTTCAAGGTAACTTTTCATCAATTAGATTCGGAGGAATCTAGTGGATGTGACTTGTTCCATTTCATTCCCACCAATTGAGATTCTGGAGAATAAAGTAGTTAAATTATATTTTTAAATCTTTTTTAAATTTTTTAAAATCTATCTGAAACATTCAGAAAATTTAGCCATATCTGAGTTGGCTTCATTAATTAGTGAATCAAAATGACTGTGTGATAAAATCTAATTGGTATCATCAGCAAAGAGAATGGTAGAAAGCAGCAAGGTCATTGATATACATTAGGAACAACAAAGGCCTAGTTATCGTATCTTGGCCCTGGTAGATGCACAGCTGTTTGCATAAACAAATTGGTCTCTATCATAAACATAACTATATAACCAATGATATGTATTATCATGAAAACTGTAGTAATGCAATTTAGAAAGTAATATTTCCTGATCAACCGTGTCAACGCTTTGGATAAATCTCAAAAGATGCCAAAGCATATATTCATTAAGGGCTGTATAGATCTTATCCACAAGTTGCAAACGAGCCATATCTTTGGAGTAGTTTTTACGAAAACCATATTGTTGCTCATACAGAAGTGTTAATTAAATGTTTCAACATTTTCTTTATATACCAATTCTGAGGATTTTAGAAAAACATAGTAGTACAGATATTGGGGGATAATTTGCAGAAGATCTTGGATCCCCAGATTATATAGAGGGGGATAACTTTAGAAAATGGTCTATCTTTAGGAACAATACCAGTTTGCATAGATTTGGTGAAGATATACATTAGAGGCTGCTGCTGATATCTTTAAGTTACCAATTACCTCCATTACATCAGGAGGATCAAACTGAAAGAGAATGGAAATGTTCCTTAATGCAATACACAGGATTTCCATCAGTGGTTTTCCAATTTGGCCTCTTTTTTTTTTTGTTCTTCAATTAGTCATGGCAGCAGTTCCTTTCTTTTGAGGCGTACCTTTTCAGAGAAGTCTTCATTTATGGAGATGTTGGTTTCCTTCAGGCACTTGGCTCTCCTGAGAATCTCCTCCTTGTCTTTCAACCTGAGCATTTTCGACCACTATAGATCTGGGCCGTCCATCAGGGAAGAAAGTGCCATTCCTAATCGCCCTCTCCATCTCCACGAGTTTAGGGTCCAGTTTGAGTTGATCTGCCAGGAGTTTCTTGCCCTTAACTTCGGTGTCATGCCAAGTTTCAGTCTTAACATCCTCAATTCCATTTTTTTTTTTTTTATTGATTTATTTTTTATGTTTTTGCGCCTCTATCGGTTTTTGAGGTAGTCTCCTTTTGGAAGAGTGCTTGTCAAGTGTTTGGAAAATTGCTAAATGGTGACATTCACGCCCTTTAGCTCCTCCACCTCTGACTGCGTAAACTCAACTGTTTAAATTCCATGACTTCCTTAAACAAATCATCAACCCCTTTGTTGGTAGAATCCATAAAGAGTTGCAGGACAGACTTTTTCTGGGGATCTTTATCCAACTCTTTTTGTTGATCGAGTTCATGGAGTGTAGCGTTTGATACATATTCCTCTTCCACCATGAGCTTTGGGGTGTTTATTTCTGTCTAGCATAAGCCAGTGCTGTTGATACAAGGTATATGCTGGGCAGTAAGCCTAAACACTGGTCGAAGATGCTTGGGAAAGACAGTGGTAGGAGCATTCACTTACCCACGGAACGAGCATCGGGAACGAGCATCGTGTGAGGACAAGAGACCGAGTTTTCTTTTTATCGACAAGCCAACATTTATTCTTACACCCTTGAGCTGTATAGTGATTAAGTTGTCACTTCTCCATTCATAGGTGGTCCCAAGTGAAAACCAGGAGAATGGCCAGGGAGAACAAGATGAAGAGGAAGAGGAGGAGGAGGAGGAGGAGAAGAAACAGGAGCATGACAGAGAGAGGGCACAGAAAGAGAAGAGGAAGGACTCAGAAGACACCATGGAGTCTCAGTCCTCTGCTACGCACGACACTGATGCTAAGAAAGGTAACGCACAACAGTTCTGAAATGTAACGCTGTCTCCCAAGTCTCTCTGGCTAATATGACACTTCTTTCTAGCCACTTTATCTTCCTGCCCTGTTCCCCTTGTTTGTCCCTTTCTCTTCAAATCAATCTCTCTCCCTCAGTCACTCCCAGTGATACGCTGGTGCGTCGCTCCATCAGCCAGCAGAAGTCAGGTGTGTCTGTCACCATCGACGACCCGGTTCGCACCGCCAAACAGCCCTCTCCGCCCAGAGGCAAAGTCTCCAACATCGTCCACGTCTGTAACCTGGTGAGTTCAGAGCATTGTCTTTAACACACTCATTTGAGTGTATAGCATATATAAAAGTAGATCTTGGGATAAGGTTGCTCCTAGTCACTGATCAGTTTAACATTTTCTTCCCTAATGGGTAAGGTTAGGATATATGGTTCCTAGATCTGTGCAAAAGGGCAACTTCTAACTTGAATCAACATCATGAACTTAGTGACCTGTGGCCCTGACTGACCTATGACCTCTCTCCTGTCCATTAGGTGCGACCTTTCACCCTGGGTCAGCTGAAGGAGCTGCTGAACAGGACAGGCTCAGTGGTAGAGGATGGCTTCTGGATCGACAAGATCAAGTCTCACTGCTACGTCACTGTGAGTAACTGTCATGGTCTCGTTCTCTCTCATACCAGTTTGTCTCTCACTATCATTGTAAGTGTCAAGTCGGTCAGATAATTAATTCCCAAATTACTTAATTGGGACTAGAGAAACTGATGGCTTTGAAAGTCCACGCACATCACACTGTTGTTTTTCAAAGAACCGGTCATTGTTCTTTGACCTCTCTCTCGCTCTCTCTCTCTTTCCTCCCAGTACTCCAGCACAGAGGAGGCTGTGGCCACACGAGCTGCGCTCCACGGGGTGAAGTGGCCCCAAAGCAACCCTAAGGTCCTCAGTGTGGACTTCTGTGAGCAGAACGAGGTAATTCTGTCCAACCCTTTCACAACCAACAGGGAACAACTGGACTAGTACTAGTAAACACTAGGAACATAGGAATAATTGCTCTGATGGACTAATGGGTATCTACATAAACTAACTTGGGGGAAAATAGCTGGCGCTTGGTGTGTAGAAATATGTGGTGTGTAGATCTATTGTGTAAATTATGATTTAACAAAGCCCTTCCTCTTTTATCCATCCAAGGAAAAAGTTTTTAAAGTGATAAAACACTGCCCATCTAAAAATCATTCACCTTCTTTTCCTCTCATTCATCCTTTATTCCCTTCGTTCTCTCCCTTCTCTAGCTGGACTTTCACAGAGGCCTACTGGCCGTGGATCCCAGAGAGGAGCACCGCCCCCAGCCTGGTGTGGGTCCTGGAGGTCCCAAAGTCCGACCGGGCGTGCTGCCCCCTCTGATGGACGGGCGCGGGGACCGCGGCGTGGTCGGAGGGGTGCGGGACCAGTGGGCGGAGAGAGAAAGGGAGATGGAACGCCGGGAGAGGACCAGGGCGGAACGTGAGTGGGACCGGGACAAGGTTCGAGACTTCGGAGGCAAACCAGGAGAGGAGAGGGAGAGGGGGAGGAGATCTCGGTCCCTGGATAGAGAGAGAAGGCGGAAGGAGAGGGACGGCAGGGAGAAAAAGACTGACAAAAAGGGTGAGAGGAGTTGGGAAGTCTCTTGTCCTCCCTATGCATGTTTTAATATCTAAGCTGTTTGTAACCTATAGCTATTACGATGTTAACTCACTATCTTTCTCTCTCCCTTCCTCCATTTTAATCCATTCCAACAGATGAGCCTCCTGCCAAATTACTAGACGACCTCTTCAATAAGACCAAAGCAGCTCCCTGTATATACTGGCTCCCTCTCACTGAAGAACAGGTAAGACACACACACATCATCATACAGCAACTTGATGGGAGTGTTTTATTGTCATTAATGACTTTTGTTTGCATCCCTAGGCAAACCAGAGGGGAAAAGAACGGGAAGAGCGACAGAAAGAACGAGAGAGGAGGCGGAAAGAACAGCAGGATGAGGAGGACAAGAAGCGAGAGGAGGAGAGAAAGGAGAGAATTAAAAGCAGAGAGAAGGAGGGAGGAGCTGCGGTAAGCACTGGAAGTGTGAGTGTCAGGGGATCTGAGGGAGAAAGGGAGCGTGGGAGGGAGAGAGAGGGGGAGAAGAGGAGGGACAGTGGTGGATTCAGACCCAGAGGTCCTGATCCTAAACCCTCTGCTGGGTTCCGACGTTCCCGTAGCCGTAGCAACCCCCGAGACAAACGCCGTTGAGTGTTCAGTTTGACGGAGTGAGAGAGATGGGGAGGAGGAAAAAAGGATGGATGCAGTCCCTCATTCAACATACAATTGGAACACAGCAGAAAGAGATTTCTAGTCCCCCTCCTTTACATTACAACCACTTCCATAGTCTTCAGGTTAACAGGCTGTTCCTCTTCTGGCTCTCCTGTCCTATGGGCCAGAGAGACTCCTATTTAGAAAACCCCAAATCCTCACTCAGTAATGCTGTCTGTCTCTCACATGACCATAAAAATCTACATGTATGGACTTTGGTCACATGTTGATAGTTTAGTGAACTGAAAAATGTCTGCCTCCAAAATGGCACCCTATTTCCTATATGATTGCCCCCGTCAAAAGTAGTGTACTATATAGGGAATAGATATGGTGACATTTTCGCTCTCCCTCTTCCTCCTATAGCTGTCTCATCTGTCTCAAGCTTCTCATACGAAGCAGTCCAGAGGTCTATTCTGAGCTCTGGAAATTCTCATGCATTTTAACCAGAAATGGAAATAAAGGGTGGAGGTTTGCCTCGAGGCCGAGTCTTGTTCCACCAATCTCTGCGGGCACACAGTAATAAGACTCTTCCCTGTAATAATCCATTTAAAAATAGCAGCCCAGTTTACCAACCCCCAAATGTGTTCTAGAATCAATTTTAGTATTTCAAAATCCAGTGAAGTTATTTTTTCTACGACCGGTACCAAGGCCCTTTGTAGGGTCATGTGAAGGTTATTTTTTCTGCTTTGACGTTTTATTATGATGAATCATGTAAATCTCAGCCTTGGATGGTTTTTGTGTGTTCTAGTGTGTGTGTGGTGGTGCTCTGCTCTCCCTCTCTCCACACACTAAGGTTAAAGTTGGTTAATGTGTCATTACACTGAAAGCAGCATACGTTTAAGAAAATTAGGAAACTATCTTTTTGCCTTGTCAGAGGGGTAGGGACATTTTTGTGTTGGGTGGGGGACTGATTTCATTTGCGCACACTTGGCATGTATACGGTTCTTTTTTAGGTTGTTTGGGTAGGGGGGATCCAAACGCACTGAGAGAATCCGTGTGGCACAATGTGAAACTGTCCCAACATGTGAAACTATCCCTTTCTTGCTCTCTTCCTTCTTATCCACTCAGTGTACCCTCGACCCTCCCAGTTCTTTTTGTAAATGAATCAGACATCGGATGAGTTTAACTTAGATTATAACTGTTTTAATATTGTTTTTAATTTGTTTGAAACTGATTCTTATTTGGCTCTTTTTTTTCTCCTGTAAGTGCTGAATGTACAAAGAATTCAAAATAAATGTAAAAGTTTAAATTTTGTCAGCGCATTCTTTAATATAGTATCTCAAGTCACATTTTGTAATGTTGTTCATGTTCAACAATTGCTTATTTGGGAGATTAGTCCATTATATGGATACACTACATGGCCAAAAGTATGTGGACACCTGCTCATCGACCACCTCATTCCAAAATCATGGGCATTATTATGGAGTTTCACAAGAACAGCATTTAAAAAATGTTTTTCTTAATTTCATGGTATCCAATTGGTAGTTAGTCTTGTCTCATCTGCTGCAACTCCTTTATGGACTCGGGAGGTCAAGGTCGGGACACAACCCAACCAAGCCGAATTGCTTCTTGACACAATGCTCGCTTAACCCGGAAGCCAGCCGCACCAATGTGTTGGAAGAAACACCATACACCTGGCGAAGGTGTCAGCGTGCACAGCCCCCGGACCGCCACAGGTGTCGCTATTGCGCGATGGGACAAGGACATCCATGCCGGCCAAACCCTCCCCGAACCCGGACGACGCTACGCTGGGCCAATTGTGCGCTGCCCCATGGGTCTCCCGGTCACGGTAGAGCCTGGAATCTAACTTGTGTGTGTATTTTATATATATATATATACACACACACACGGATATCCCGAATACTAGGTTTGATTTCCACCTTCTGGCCACAGATTGTAACTGCAATAAAGACTACCTCAAAAGTTAGACACACAAAGGAAAATATTTATTAATTACAACCGATACAGGAATGTTTTATTTTTTTACAAGAAGAAACACTTACAAAATATCTTACGGGTAAACAAGTCAAATTTTAAGTGCAAATTGTTTGCTAGTGATGGTTAAATACAAAAACAGGTTAACCAGATCGATAAATCCCTTATTCTATAGCACATGGTCGGGTGGTAAAAACAAAACCATAGTTTGGTGTATTCTTCTTAGCCTGGTCCCAGATATGCCAAACAATGCCGTGACAATTACCATAAGAGTTGCCGAGACTGCATAAACTGATCTTGGACCCGGCTATATTCTTCTCCCAGTCTGGTACAGTGATGGTCTGCGGAATGGCATGACTCATTATGTTGCACCTGGGTGGTGTTCAGTAGGCACACAACTGAAGAAAATGCTCAACTTGCCCAGAAATAAATACTTATTTTTAGCTTCTGCCAAACGTGTGCGCCTTAATGAACTTGCCCCCGGACATAGGGGTTTGATCTAAACCAGATTGGGGTGTAACGGATTACAAAAACGAATCCATTAAATTACCAGCAAGATTATTACTTCTAGTCTTTTTAAATTCAGAAAGGCTGTTTGCAACAACAAAAAATATGACACCTTTTGTTTTCACAATGACATTTAAATCATAATTGAAAAAAGGTGCAAGTTTAAGTTTGATCCGCCTAAACGAGTCTGACCACAAGTCAGAGGCCACTGTGACGACGTACCAAATGTTTGATGGATCGCGGGAAAAGAGAAGGAAATAGGCTTTGTAGGCTACAGTCCAATGTTGCGACTGCTGTCAGCATTCAAAGATGACTCAACTTTAAGAAATGCTTGGAGAGCAGTGGTTTAGCCTACGGGCGATAAGAATACTTCTTTATCTATCTACATTATTGTGAATCACACTGCAGCTCTCTCATTTAGCTATTATCGCCGTATGGGTTGTGGTTGTTGTAGATGGCTGTTGAAATGTATGTGTATTTTAACCCAATAATGGTTGAACTGAAAAAGTTTAAACTGCCTTTCAATCAGTTTTTGCAACTAGTGGATAGCCAGTGAAAAATGCTCTCTTGTAACAGTTGCATACTGCGGATCCCAGTTTATGGAATTTAAGTTTGAGGGTGTTAATTTCTAAACTCCTGTGGTATTGTGCTCAATACAGTCAAAAACAAGTTTAATTTAAGACCACGAATAGGGCTTTTATTGCTCAATCTAATTAGTGTTGATAAAAAAATAATCCATAGGCCTAATGGACTCACGCACTTTTGATAGACAAAGGGTAAATCTGTAGTTGCTACCTCAATTTTTGGATGTATAAATTAATGATAGCGTATATACCCATTGATTCTTTAAGAATATAAATTATAAATGGCTCATGAGCTTAGTTCAACTATCACATGCCATGATAACCCAAAATACTGTAAACTTGTTTCCCCCCAATGTTTGTAAACATTATTTACAAACACTATAGCCTCAAAACATTGGTATTTTTTCTTGTATAAAAACATTGGAGAATTGGCTGTCTATTAATCTTAGAGTGGTTTCATTTCGCCAGGGCCATCCCTCAGCGTTTTACAAAAACGGAGGCAGGGTGCCACTTGAGGGGAAAGTAATCTAAAAGTAACAAACTAATCAGATTACGTTAGAGTTTGGGTAATCCAAAAGTTGTTACTGACTACAATTTGACAGTTAACGAATAGATTACATTTAGAAAGTAACCGACCCATCCCTGGATCTAAGACATTGGTGCTATTGTGTCAAACTCTGGACCAAAACGGTAAATAAAATACATCTTATACCAGCGTTTTCATGTGAGCTTGTCTCACACATGAAATTCGAACATCAGAGGAAACCCATCTCTTGGTGTGCAATAGAGAGAAAGAAAGAGTTTGTGTGAGAAAGAAAAGGGAATGTTTTATGCATAGAGTTCCTTCCTCATGTTGTGAGGGGAAATGTTATGAGGCGCACACCCGGGTCATGTGACATGAATGGCAGAGGAGATGAGAGTCCAGAGGGAAGCACTGGGAGCCCTGCTGATCCGAGAGCTGCTTCCCACATTCCTGAGGAATAAAACAGACATGGAGAGAGAACATTACTTCTGATCTAAGTTCAGGTATAATTCTTCATAAAGTACATACAGTAACAGTACACTACTATGGTCGGTGTTTTTCAACCATACTCCCGGTGACTCGCAGGATGTTCTGGGTATTGTTCCAGTACAGTTATCACACCTGATTAAACTATCAAGCCCTAGATTAGTTGAATCAGGTGAGTTATTGCACAGCTGGAACAAAAGCCTGCTCATTCTCAATGAACACGGGTACAGACTGACCACATTACGTAGCAGGTGTTGTTAATATTAGATGAAGGCCGCACTAACCTCACAGTGGTAGCACTCAAAGTGATAATCGTTGTTCATAGACATCACCCGGAGTATCTCCTCGCTGCCCTGTAACAAAACAGCGGTGGTGAGATTAGTGCACCACAATCATGGCCAAAAGTATGTGGACACGTGCTAGTTGAACATCTCATTCCAAAATTATGGGCATTAATATGGAGTTGGTCCCCTGTTTGCCGCTATAACAGCCTCCACTCTTCTGGGAAGGCTTTCCACTAGACGTTGGAACATTGCTGCAGGGACTTGATTCCATTTAGCCACGGGCATAAGAGAGGTTGGGCACTGATGTTGGGCGATTAGGCCTGGCTCAGTCGGTGCTCCAATTCATCCCAAAGGTGTTCGATGGTGTTGAGGTCAGTTCTGTGCGGCCCAGTCAAGTTCTTCCACACCGATCTCGACAAACCATTTCTGTGGATCTCACTTAGTGCACACGGGCACTGTCGTTCTGAAACAGGAAAGGGCCTTCCCCAAACTGTTGCCACAAAGTTGGATGCACAGGATCGTCTACAATGTCATTGTATACTGTAGCTTTAAGATTTCCCTTCACTGGAACTAAGGGGCCTAACCCGAACCATGAAAAACTGCCCCAGACCATTATTCCTCCTCCACCAGTCTTTACAGTTGGCACTATGCATTGGGGGAGGTAGCGTTTTCCTGGCAAACGCCAAACCCAGATTTGTCCAACGGACTGTCAGATGGTGAAGTGTGATTCTTCACTCCAGAGAACACGTTTCCACTGCTCCAGAGTCCAATGGCAGCGAGCTTTACACCACTCCAGCCATCGCTTTGGCATTGCGCATGGTGATCTTAGGCTTGTGTGTGGCTGCTCGGCCTTGTGTGGCCTACCACTTTGCGGCTGAGCCGTTGTTGCTCCTAGACGTTTCCACTTCACAATAACAGCGCTTAAAGTTGCCTGGGGCAGCTCTACTCCCAATGTTTGTCTAAGTAGATTGCATGACTGTGTGCTAGATTTTACACACCCATCAGCAACGGGTGTGGCTGAAATAGCCGAATCCACAAATTTTAAGGGGGCGTCCACATACTTTTGCATAAACAGTGTAGTTAGACTTTTGAGTGGCATGCAGTATTGTCTAACTACATGATACGCAACAAACAACAAACACATTGAATGAAACGAGACACTCACCTCAGCAGGTAAGATGGGTTGTAAGCAGGCAGC
Source organism: Oncorhynchus masou masou (assembly GCF_036934945.1). Lineage (NCBI taxonomy): Eukaryota > Metazoa > Chordata > Actinopteri > Salmoniformes > Salmonidae > Oncorhynchus > Oncorhynchus masou. The sequence goes on from NC_088238.1 coordinate 43,275,709, forward strand.
ACATTTAGGAGCAAACGTTCTGCGGGGCAACAAGAGTTCCAATGGCAGAATAGAACGACATGTAGACCTAGAAATGTAATGTACTACTAATGTACAAATCTAACAAACTGTGTGATAAACTGAGTATTATCCTCTGACCATAAACAACTTGACAATTGAATTAATGTCGACCCCCATCTGTATATCAATGCCTCAGTTTGACCTACTGAAGACACCCAGCCTCACCTGTTGTAGTCCGAGACACAGTAGATGTTGCTGAGGTGGTCGACGGTGAAGGGAACTCCGTCCAGGGCTTTGGAACACACCACACAGCGGAAACAACCAGGGTGGTAAGAGTTCCCCATTGCCTGGAGGATCTGATGGACGAAACAGATGGGGGAATGTGAAGAAATTATTTTTGAAAACAAGGTTAGAAAATGTGGTCATGGTCAGAAACATTTTCCTTTTTTTATGGTCATGGTCAAAAATACACGGGCTTGAATGTTGAGGAGTCGCTGACGCACACACAAACACACACACACACACCTGTTCCAGGATAAGGTGGCCACACACACTGCATTTCTCTGCTGCAGCCTGGAACCCTGAGAACTGACAAGTATGGAGAGAAGAGAGAACATTTGAGATGATTTTATATCATACCATAGAAAAGTACTATTTAAAACTTTAATGCAATTTGCTGTAATGTCTAGGAGGCCATTGTTTAGAAATGTACTGCACTGATATCCAGGAATGGAACTGAAAGAGAGAGAGAATCATTGGCCTTGCCCTCTTACCATGTAATCCTCTTTACAGTACACAGAGCCATTGACGTTGTAAAAGTCCTTGTTTCTCAGGGTGCGACCTAACAGAGAGGGAAACATGAATGACTGCAGAGGAACAGAGGGAGGCCAGGCTTACCCAGATGTTTTCCTTGCTTTGACTATGTACCGTGTCCTCTGTGATATTACCGGTATTTAAAACGGTACACATTCCCATAAAATACATCCGTGTGTCACTAAGTGCAAACACATTCATGGAGTGGAATGATTGTTCAAACTGAGTTTATCATATCACCAAGAAACCCTAGACCCACTCCAATTTGCATACCGTCCCAACAGATCCACAGATGATGCCATCTCTATTGCACTCCACACTGCCCTTTCCCACCAGACAAAAGGAACACCTATGTGAGAATGCTGTTCATTGACTACAGCTCAGCTTTCAACACCATAGTGCCCACGAAGCTCATCACTAAGCTAAGGACCCTGGGACTAAACACCTCCCTCTGCAACTGGATCCTGGACTTCCTGAAGGGTTGCCCCCAGGTGTTAAGGGTAGGTAACAACATCTGCCACGTTGATCCTCAACATGGGGGCCCCTCAGGGGTGCGTTCTCAGTCCCCTCCTGTACTCCCTGTTCACTCTTGACTGCACGGCCAGGCATGACTCCGCAACACCATAAAGTTTTCCAACGACACAACGGTGGTAGGCCTGATCACTGACAACGATGAGACTGCCTATAGGGAGTTCAGAGACCTGGCCATATGGTGCCAGGACAATGTGATCACAACAAAGGAGATGATTGTGGACTACAGGAAAAGGCGGACCGAGCACGTCCCCATTCTCATCGCCGGGGCTGTAGTGGAACAGGTTGAGAGCTTCATGGTCCAAACACACCGAAACAGTTGTGAAGAGGGCACGACAAAGCCTATTCCCCCTCAGGAGACTGAAAAGATTTGGCATGGGTCCTCAGACCCTAAAAAAGGTATACGGTTGTACAATCTTTCTATTATTCTACCAGACGAGCTAAATGACTTCTATGCTCGCTTCGAGGCAAGCAACACTGAAGCATGCATGAGACTGTGTGATCAAGCTCTCCGTCGCCGATGTGATCTTTAAACAGGTCAACATTCACAAGGCCGCAGGGCCAGATGGATTACCAGGACGTGTACTCCGAGCATGCGCTGACCAACTGGCAAGTGTCTTCACTGACGTTTTCAACCTCTCCCTGAGAGAGTCTGTAATATCAACATGTTTTAAGCAAACCGCTATAGTCCCAGTACCCAAGAACACTAAGGTAACCTGCCTAAATGACTACTGACCTGTAGCATTCACGTCTGTAGCCAAGAAGTGCTTTGAAAGGCTGGTCACGGCTCAACATCATTATCCCAGAAACCCTAGTCCCACTCCAATTTGCACACCACCTCAACATCTCTATTGTACTCCACACTGCCCTCTCCCACCTGGACAAAAGGAACACCTACGTGAGAATGCTGTTTATTGAGAGCTTCAAGTTCCTTGGTGTCCACATCACCATAAAACTATAATGGTCCAAACACACCAAGACAGTCGTGAAGAGGGCACAACAAAGGCTATTCCCCCTCAGGAGACTGAAAAGATTTGGCATGGGTCCTCGGATCCTCAAAAATGTCTACAGCTGCACCATCGAGACTGGTTGCATCACCGCCTGGTATGGCAACTGCTTGGCCTCCGACCGCAAGGCTCTAGAGGGTAGTGTGAACGGCCCAGTACATCACTGGGGCCAAGCTTCCTGCCATCCGTGACCTCTATACCAGGAAGGCCTTAAAAATTGTCAAAGACTAGCCACCGTAGTCATAGACTGTTCACTCTGCTCCCGCATGGCAAGCGGTACCGGAGCACCAAGTATAGGTCTAAGACTCCTGAGCAGCTAATCAAATAGCTACCCAGACTATTAGCATTGTCCCCCCGCCCTATTTTACACTGCTGCTACTCTGTTTATTATCTATGCATAGTCACTAACTCTACCTACATGTGCATATTACCTCAATTACCTCGACTAACCTGTGCCCACGCACATTGACTCTGTACAGGTACCCCCTGTATATAGCCTCGCTACTGTTATTTTACTGCTGCTACTGTTTTAAGTAAAATAATTGTATATATATACATATATGTGTGTGTGTGTGTGTGTGTATATATAAATTATAATATCCCTGCCTCTTGGGATCTAAGAGAATTTTGCAGTTTTAAAGCTAAATAATATAATTATTTATTTACTTAAAACTTATTTTTCTGAAAACGACATTGCTGGTTAAGGGCTTGTAAGTAAGCAGTTCACTGTAAGGTCTACACTTGTTGTATTTGGCGCATTTAACAAATTACATTTGATTTGATGATGCAGTTGGCTTGGAATGCTTCATTTCCACTGAGTTAAAGGGAAAGTTCACCCAAATTACAAAATGACATTGGTTTCCTTACCCTGTATGCAGTCTATGGACAAGGTACAACAGCAATCCATGCTTTGGTTTAGTTTCCACATGCTATAATTTGAGTATTTGTTGCACCATTCCCATTCAAGTCATGGGACCGATGTTAGCATTTTTCTCTCATCTTTAAGTGACTTTGTTGTGCTTCTCAATCAATTTTTAGATACTTTTGGATGATTTGGACATGATTTGCAAAAAAATCTAATATCAGTCCTATAACTTGAATGGGATTTGTGCCACAAAAGCTAAAACGTAAGCATGTGGAAACAGGGCCCGGGAAACAAAACCAAAGCATGAATTGCTGTCATGCCTTGTCCGTAGACTGATTACAGGATAAGGAACCAATGTGCAATTTGCGTGAAATATCAGTTTAACCATTCTGCTGTTGTTCAATCAGCCAGTCAACGAGAGGTGTGTGTGTGTTCAACTCACCACAGGACACACAGGTGAAGCAGTGTGTGTGATAGAGGCTGTCCAGAGCCTGGCAAGCATTATCCGCTCCATACACACCTTTCCCACACTTCACACATGTACCTGCAACACAATCAACACAATAAATAACCCTTACTATACGTCACACATGTACCTGCAACACAATACAATGAACAACCATTACTCACAAAGACATGGGCCCACATTCTTTCCTGGTGAAGTCACCTCGTCAAGAAAACGTCTTGGCCTTAGTCAAACCTCCCTCGTTACACACACACACACTCAGTAAACATTACTGTATCCCGTACATAGGACTAATAAAACTTGAAACCAACAAGATACTTCAAGCCAGACACAAAAGTCAACGCTCAAAATTAGGACTCGTTTTTTTCCTTCTGGTCACCTGCCTAGGGAACAACTCCTGGCCCTTCTTAAAACGCCCTCTTGTTCTGAGCTCCGGTTAGGGCCTCTGTCGTGTTAACAGCTCTGAGCCTAGCTTAGCTGCCACAGTGAGAGGAGGTGGCAGTACAGTTCACATCCCCTGAGGGCTCACATACGGGAGCAGAAAAACAGGCTATAGCACACCTCCGCTGTGCACGCCGTGCCAGGGTAACACACCAGCACACGCATGACTCGCGTCCCACACACTGCATATTATAATGGCCTGGAGTCACTCCGAACACACACACCCTGCCACACGACACGCACACTGCCAGTCCAAAGCTGTAATCTTCTCTATGACTCATACTAATGGTCAGTGCTGTGTTTATCGCTACCATGTAATTTGTCTGAACATTGCAGCAGAACTAGGCTTTGCAGTTCAGTGTGTATGTATAGCTACGCTTCCTCTGCCCTCTATGGGAGGGGATCTCAAACATTTTGGGGGCCCCTTTTGTGATAGCCAATTCATCAGGGGAACCCCTCATAATCAGAACAACTCGAGTGAGAATAAAATAGCACACAAGGAGTTTTACTATGACTTTGGCAGTGGATGGATAATCTCCACCCGGCACAGCCAGAAGAGGACTGGCCACACCACATAGCCTGGTTCCTCTCTAGGTTTCTTCCTAGGTTCTGGCCTTTCTAGGGAGTTTTTCCTAGCCACCGTGTTTCTACACCTGCATTGCTTGCTGTTTGGGGTTTTAGGCTGGGTTTCTGTACAGCACTTTGAGATATCAGCTGATGTAAGAAGGGCTTTATAAATACATTTGATTTGGATGGCTGGATGTACCACGTCTCAGAAATGGGAAGGAGCATTTTAAAGGCCTGCCTCTTGGGATCTAAGATAACTTTGCAGTTTTAAAGCTAATTTCCTGCAATTTTGCACATTTTTGTAATGGGCAGAGAGAAAACTTTGCCGTTTTAAAGCTTAAATTACAGTGCATTGGAAGTATGGATAATTTGTAGAGTACTGTGGATACCAATATCCCTGTGAGCCTCCCAGGCTCATGTTGCCCAGGGTTAATATTACATTGTATTACACTAAACTTATTCCACGGATCCTTGACCAAATGCAGTTTAATCTGTTGTTGTTAGTAACAATCATAAAAAAATAATAAATCTATATATTGTTTTATCTGGCCTCGGAACCCCTGCAGTACCGCGGACCCCACTTTGAGAACCCCTGCCATGTGGTTCAATGTCTGTGCTTAACTCTACCTAAAAAATGTTGTATACCTAGAGTCTCCCAATGTGATTTACTGCTTTACATTATGGCTGAGTGACTGTTGCACAGACAGTCTTTGATGTGTGTATTTTTGCATGTCAACTATGATAATTACTCCTCATCAATTGATCTCTGCATCCCTCTCTTCTCCTTTCTGTCTGATGTGGATAGCCTAGCAGCTCTACTTGTCTGGATAGGCCTCTGCCTTAGCTAGCCCACTGATGGCAAAATGTGTTTCTTTCCCTTTCCCTGCTTGTGTGGGAGGTATGTAGGTAAGACATGCAAGTCCCTACAGGTATCGAGGCACCATCCATCCTTCTCTTTCATCTATTCAATCTGTCTATCCATCCATTCATCTATCCAATCCTTTCATTGAAAAATAAATAAATGATGAAGTGGTTGATGATCTCACCAAAGAACTCCTGGCGATTCTCAGACAACGCCTCCCTCCCCGCTCCTGGCTCCTCCTGGGCTTTGATTGGTCCGGCAGCCGTAGCTGTGTTGACAAGCGTCACCGGCTTGCTGAGGGCCTTGGCATGTTCTTTGAGCATCAGACCACCCAGGTGTAGCCCCTCCCCCTCCAGTGCTGCGTCTCTTAGCAACAGGCGCGTCAGTTCCTCTTGGTAGCGGGTCCCCGGGAGGTCCGAGTAGCGCGCCCGTTCCCTGCCAGCGCCCACGCCAGTCTCCTCCCCTCGTGCTGATCCTACTCCCCTCTCATCCCACCACTCGGGCCCAGCCCGGTAACAGGCCGCTGCCGGGCTACCCACCGCAGGCGGGTATGAATGCCGGCTGTCCTGAACCCCTGTTCCTCCAGGTGAGGAGACCCCGTCCAGGTAGTCCTGCCAGCCTCCTGACCCAGAGTGTGCCCCGGCCCTGCCAGAGACTGTGTATCCCTGTCCACTGGTGGAGCCCCCTGCGTGCAGGGAGGAGAACTGCAGCTGCGGTGCCGCGGAGTAGCGGGTGTCATACCCCAGGCTGATTCCGCTGGTGCGGTTGCTGCTACAGCGGCTGCCCATGGGGCTTCCACCGCTGGCAGTACTGGAGGCAAAGCTGGACCTGGGACTGACCAGCACCGACTCTTGGAGACTGAAGGACGAGCAGGGGCTCAGTGTCGGGCCTGGGGGGAAGAAGAAACCGCCACCCACCACTCCTCCTCCTCCCATCTCAGAGGGCCTGTGAGGGGGGTGAGAGAGCGAGGCCGGCCTGGTGCTCTCCCAGAGTTCCCCTCCGGCGCTCAGCCGCTTGTAGAACAGTGCCTCCTGGAGGGAGAGGCGTTTGTGGCGCTCCGGCTCGGGGACATAGTGCAGCTCGGCCATTGCGCCACCACGGGGAGCGGAGCCGTAACCCGAGGAGGTGGAGGAGGTGGGGTATGCCGGAGGGGGGCCAGAGGAGTGGGACAGAGGAGGGTGGGAGAGGAGCTGCTGGCGTCGGACCAGCTGCTGGAGCTCCAGAGAGTAGCGGCGCTGGTTCAGAGAGGCCTTGGACCCAGCCGGGTCACAGTCCCCCAGGCCTGACTCACGCCTCAGCTGGATGTCAACGCCCTCCCCCAAGTAGCAGGAGGCACGCTGCTGGGGCGAACGCCGCCGAAGGGGGGCGAGATTTGAGAGGGGGTAGGGTTGATGTTCGCAGTCAGCAGTTTGGGGGGCGATGGAGCTTGTAGAGGGGGAGAGGTGCTGGGTAGCGGAGACTCTCTCTCCCAGTCCATTCCCACCTCTGCCACTGGCCGGTCTGCATGCCTCCGTTGAGGTTGGAGAGGTGAGAGAGAACTGGCCGGGTGTTGATGGTGAGGAGGTTGCAGTGCTCAGGGTTGGTGGTAGTCCACTACTGGTGTTCCCATTGCTGTTATTGTTGGTGTTGTTGACCAACTCGTTTTTCTTTTTAGAACTGGCGAATTTCACACTCCCTGAGTCAGTCAGTTTCAACTTCTCCAATAACTTACTTCCAAGTCGGTCCATTGTAATGTCTGACCTGGTCGTCTAAAACTCTGAATAATCAAATTAAATTAAATGCTGTTAACAAACCACTATGTTATATAAGTTAATGTACTCAATAAATACAGTGTGTGAGTTGGAAATACATTAACACTCAAGTATGTCTACAGTACAGTTGAACTACAGTAGTTGAAATGACAGAGACCCTTGCAATCTATATGCTAAACAAATACCCCCCAAATTAGAACAACCAACGGACAGACCTGTGTAGGCTATATGTACATATACAATAAATAAAAAAAACAGACGTTAAATAAGACGATTAAGACATTTTTGGAGGATCACATGACGATATAATCATGTTTGGATAACAGTGTTGAGAGTCATCGTGTCTTGGCTGTGGAGACTACAGGCAGACAGGTAGAAGGTAACGCATGTGAATCCATCGAGTTAGTAGTGGACTACTTCTATTGTTCTGGCAATGCTGGAGATAAATACGGATAAAAATGGCTTTTTAGGTCACTCTCGTGAAGCTGAAGTTGTTGTTGTCGGTCTCGTTTGAGACTAGGTAGCCCCACACCTGCATGTCTTCGGTGTGACGAAACGGTCCATTATATTAGGTTAGACTTGGTCACGTAAAGATGAGTTGTTTCTGCTATTCGTTGTTTCCCACGCAACTGGCACCAGTATAAACTTAAATGCTCTTATTTCGGGTCATTTTAATTAAGAAGCATTCCCCTTTGAACTTGTTTTTTAAAGCCACATGTAGTCCAGTGAAGTTCCGTTCCGCACGATTTTCCACGGCAAAGCTTTTTGGAATAACTCGTCTGGCTAAGTGAGGACCAGTGGAAGGAGGAAAACAAGTCAGTTTCTGTATAAAATGTAGCGTATCCAAACTCTTCTATTCACTTTGAAAGAAACATGATATTGAAAATGCATATAAAAACGCGAGAAAAAAACGGATCAAACGAAAACATAAAGCATTCGATGTTTCGAGGATGTATTATTGCTCACATTCCGTTTTCAAATCATTTTACGACAAAAAATATGCGGATAAGTTTGAGAACGGAACCCATGCTGCCTTAAACTCTACTGACCGTTGCCAAACCAATTGTACCGTAAAAGTAGGCAAGCATTAATCCATTCCGCAAATGTGTCACAGCCTACAACAACTTCGTTTCTTTCTTTCCCCCAAATGATTTGCCTCCCCCTCTTTTTCCTTTATCAGCCACTGGCTTGTTTTTTTCCTTCAGGCCGGAACACCTTTCTGCCAGCAATCGCGAATGGATAACGTCCCAAAATATTTCGTCGTTCATTCGCAAAATTCCCAGTGGGTGAACAATGCCATTGCAGAGTCCACTAGTTTGGGTGACAGACACATCAAAAGACACCATCTTGTTTTCCCATTTTTTTTTCGGTATTAACCAAATTAAGAGGCTATGCCTTATATTCAGTGGGGGCTTAAATAAGAATTCATGTGGAATTGGGGATAAAAAACCTTTCAATAGCATAATTTATACTAAATTACAATCATAAATCATCACATTCAGATTTTTCACATGGGTGGGTTAATGACTTATTACACAATTATGACCTCTCAAATACCTGTCTCAGGTATGTTATTTTGCCCCAAGCCTTATCAACCACACACCAATATGTCGGGCCTGAGGCAGAAAGCAATATATTGTATATTGTCAAGACCTGACACAGTTAAAATGTGACTTTGGTATTGGCCTACGTAACTAGAATATGTGTAATCGGCCATAATGGTCCAAACCTATTTGGGTACTACTTTATTGTGCTCCCATTCTGTGGAATGTGCGGAAGGACATTCGCTAGAGACACGGCGCTATGATTTTTTTTCGGCATGTACGTGTTCTCCAAGGACGATACAAAGTAAACAAGTGTCATACATTTCAACGCGATCTGAGTCGTTTTGGCGACATTAACCCATAACATGAATCACATCTTTGTGAAACAATTTTGTGTATATTAGGGCCTACTGTGGGCAGGCTGATTTTGCCTACCCCGAAGCCCCGTCTTTTCTCCCTAGACTCTTTCATCGGCCTTGCAGTAGCTTAAACTGAAACGCACTGGCTTCGGTGTGTGCCTGGTTCCTGCTCCCTTGAGTTGACGAGAGCGTTCATTGTCGGCGAGTGGGGACTTGTCTGTAAAGTTAACAGAAAAATACTTCATGGTTTACTCAGTGTAAAGAGCAGCTGGAGCACGGGAAAATATTATTCACAATTATGACATCAACTTTGGGGGACAAAACATTTTATATGACAAATTGTGCGTGTAATTATACTTTTTAAATATTGACGTATCATTCAAGTGTAAATGCAATATTATAATTTGGTATTTTAGCATAATAGTCTAATCTAATACAAGTGTGTAATTATATGATAATAAAATACGACTTCATCTCAACCAATTAAGACCTCACGTTTGATTTTGTAAGTGTATGATCATCATCACCACCACCACCACCTGAAGTCCACATAATCATTGTCTAATAGAGCGTGATCAACGTTATTATAATGTAACAAATGTATCATCGCACGTTGCTGCCTGTTACTACTTTCTTTTCCAATCCACCACCTGTTTGCCGTATCTTGAGCACTGCTAGTGGTCAAAACAATCCTCCCATGTAAATCCAACATGGCGGCGCCCCTTAGGACATTGTGTAGTACAGGTGAGGTTATTTACAATTACTTGTCATTTTCATTCAACCGAATGGTAATTTCCTTCTGAAATGTAAATAGTATCCGGCTTCCAGTTTACAAGACTGCGCTTGATCTTTAGATAGATGGCTACCTTAGATTTTTTTAAATGGCTAGCTAGCTAGACAACTTTATTGGTCAGTGGTCCTGATTGATTCAGAATGAACTACATGTCTCAGTCAAATTGTATTGTGTAACATATGTTGGTCTTTGACAGCCCTGTCATCAGATATTTCTAACGAATGCATTGTTCTCTTCAATTATGTTTTTTTATTTTTTTGTACGTGAGCTGCCCAATCAATGTCAGATTCAGAAACACAGGTTAGACAGCCTAGCTAAATGAATTTAATTCCTGGTCTGTTTTCAGCTTAGAGGCATTCCAGACGTTGTTTTACTACGACTTGTGGGGCACAGGCCGGAATCAAGTGGATGACAGAGTAAGCTCTAAAAGACAGAAACTGTTAAGACAAAATGAAACACCCACAATTGTAGATAATACAGCTGTTTTGACTGTTGGTATACTTTTTTACAATTCCACTTGGTCTTGTCCACAGAAATGGTCTTGTCCACAGAAATGGTATTGCCCGCTGAAATGGTCTTGCCCGCTGAAATGGTCTTGCCTGCAGTGGAACAGAGTATGGTCCCCTGACAGATATCCCTGACTGGTTCTTTGCAGGCAAGTTCACGATTGGAGCATTAATTTGAATGTATTGCAGGAACATAGTGTGTGGTTGGTCAATGGAGCTGGTAGATGCTGTGAGTGTCGTTTGTGTGTTTCATTTGAAAACGTTATGTTCATGTGGTTTTTGGTGTTATGATTTGTGTGTGTGTGTGTTTTATACACAGATGGCCGGTCGGCACCCCCACTGAAAGAACAGCAGAGGAGAAAGCAGGAGAGAGAGACGTTAGCAGTCATTACCTTCTCTTATGTTACCCCCCCTTTTTTTCTTCTTCATATTACCTCCCTATAAGTTTGTATGTAAACTCAGCAAAAAAAAGAAGCGCCCTCTCATTGTCAACTGCGTTTATTTTCACCAAACTTAACATGTGTAAATATTTGTATGAACATAAGATTCAATAACTGAGACATAAACTGAACAAGTTCCACAGACATGTGATTCACAGAAATTGAATAATGTGTCCCTGAACAAATGGGGGGGTCAAAATCAAAAGTAAGTATCTGTTGTGGCTACGAGCTGCATTAAGTACTGCAGTGGATCTCCTCCTCATGGACTGCACCAGATTTGCCAGTTCTTGCTGTGAGATGTTACCCCATTCTTCCACCAAGGCAGCTGCAAGTTTCCGGACATTTCTGGGGGGAATGGCCCAAGCCCTCACCCTCCGATCCAACAGGTCCCAGAGGTGCTCAATGGGATTGAGATCCGGGCTCTTCGCTGGCCATGGCAGAACATTCCTGTCTTGCAAGAAATCACGCACAGAACGAGCAGTATGGCTGGTGGCATTGTCATGCTGGAGGGTCATGTCTGGATGAGCCTGCAGGAAGGGTACCACATGAGGGAGGAGGACGTCTTCCCTGTAACGCACAGCGTTGAGATTGCCTGCAATGACAACAATCTCAGTCCGATGATGCTGTGACACACTGCCCCAGACCATAAAGGACCCTCCACCTCCAAATCGATCCCACTCCAGAGTACAGACCCCGGTGTAATGCTCATTCCTTCGACGATAAACGTGAATCCGACCATCACCCCTGGTTAGACAAAACCGCAACTCGTCAGTGAAGAGCACTTTTTGCCAGTCCTGTCTGGTCCAGCGACGGTGGGTTTGTGCCCATAGGTGACATTGTTGCCAGTGATGTCTGGTGAGGACCTGCCTTACAACAGGCCTACAAGCCCTCAGTCTAGCCTCTCTCAGCCTATTGCGGACAGTCTGAGCACTGATGGAGGGATTGTGCATTCCTGGTGTAACTTGGGCAGTTGTTGTTGCCATCCTGTACCTGTCCCGCAGGTGTGCTGTATTAGGCGTCTCACAGTACGGATATTGCAATTTATTGCCCTGGCCACATCTGCAGTCCTCATGCCTCCTTGCAGCATGCCTAAGGCATATTCATGCAGATGAGCAGGGACCCTAAGCATCTTTCTTTTGGTGTTTTTTAGAGACAGTAGAAAGGCCTCTTTAGTGTCTTATGTTTTCATAACTGTGACCTTAATTGCCTACCGTCTGTAAGCTTGTGTCTTAACGACCGTTCCACAGGTGCATGTTCATTAATTGTTTATGGTTCATTGAACAAACGTGGGAAACGGTATTTAAACCCTTTACAATGAAGATCTGTGAAGTTATTTGGGTATTTGCGAAATATCTTTCAAAGACAGGGTCCTGAAAAAGGGACGTTTCTTTTTTTGCTGAGTTTAGCTGTGTCAGCAATATATTGTATGCTCTTGAACATCCTCTCCTTTTGATGCAACTCTACTCCTCCATCTGTTTCTTCTATTTATCCCTTCCCTTCATTTTATTTTCTCCCTCCAGAGAAGTGTAGTGAATCTCAGCCCTAAGGTGGATGAAGGGATGGAAGTGTGGAGGGAGAAACGGGAAGAAGCTAAAAGGATCGAGGAACGCAATAAATCTCTTCTGCTAAAACCCAAAGGGAACCTTTTATTGAAGAAAAATAAACAAGAAATCATATTTTCCATTCCAGCTGACATTACTTATTAACAAAATGGTGGAGTTGGTGTATGGCTTTGTAGTACTTATTTTGCCCTTTTCAATGTTTTTCAAAAGTAAACTTTAATGTATATTTACAACGTACTGTTCATCTACTTTTTTATTTGTTCTTGAACATATGTATGAACAAATATTAGGAACACGGTTGGTAAAGGTTTTAACAAAGTAATATACAGTTGAAGTCGGGAGTTTACATACACGTTAGCCAAATACATTTAAACTCAGTTTTTCACAATTCCTGACATTTAATCCTAGTAAAAAATCCCTGTTTTAGGTCAGTTAGGATCACCACTTTATTTTAAGAATGCGAAATGTCAGAATAATAGAGAGAATTATTTATTTCAGCTTTAATTTCTTTCATCAAATTCCCAGTGGGTCAGAAGTTTACATACACTCAATTAGTATTTGGTAGCTTTGCCTTTAAATTGTTTAACTTGGGTCAAACATTTCGGGTAGCCTTCCACAAGCTTCCCAGAATAAGGTGAATTTTGGCCCATTCCTCCTGACAGAGCTTGTTTAACTGAGTCAGGTTTGTAGGCCTCCTTGCTCACGCACATGCTTTTTCAGTTCTGCCCACATTTTTTCTATAGGATTGAGGTCAGGGCTTTGTGATGGCCACTCCAATACCTTGACTTTGTTGTCCTTAAGCCATTTTGCCACAACTTTGGAAGTATGCTTGGGGTCATTGTCCATTTGGAAGACCCATTTGCAACCAAGCTTTAACTTCCTGACTGATGTCTTGAGATGTTGCTTCAATATACCCACATGATTTTCCTACCTCGTGATGCCATCTATTTTGTGAAGGGCACCAGTCCCTAGTACAGCAAAGCACCACAACAACATGATGCTGCCACCGCCGTTCTTCACGGTTGGGATGGTGTTCTTTGGCTTGCAAGCTTCCCCCTTTTTCCTCCAAACATAACAATGGTCATTATGGCCAAACAGTTCTATTTTAGTTTCATCAGACCAGAGGACATTTCTCCAAAACGTACGATCTTTGTCCCCATGTGCAGTTGCAAACGATAGTCATGGAATTTTTATGGCGGTTTTGGAGCAGTGGCTTCTTCCTTGCTGAGCGGCCTTTCAGGTTGTGTCGATATAGGACTCGTTTAACTGTGGATATAGATACTTTTGTACCATTTTGCTCCAGCATCTTCACAAGGTCCATTGCTGTTATTCTGGGATTGATTTGCACTTTTCGCCCCAAAGTACTGTCAACTCTAGGAGACAGAACGCGTCTCCTTCTTGTGCGGTATGATGGCTGCGTGGTCCCATGCTGTTGCGTACTATTGTTTGTAGAGATGAACGTGATACCTTCAGGCATTTAGAAATTTGCTCCCAAGGATGAACCAGACTTGTGGAGGTCTACAAAAAACAATTCTGAGGTCTTGGCTGATTTCTTTTGATTTTCCCATGATGTCAAGCAAAGAGGCACTGAGTTTGAAGGTAGACCTTGAAATACATCCACAGGTACGCCTCCAATTGACTCAAATGATGTCAATTAGCCTATCAGAAGCTTCTAAAGCCATGACATAATTTTCTGGAATTTTCCAAGCTGTTTAAAGGCACAGTCAACTTAGTGTATGTAAACTTCTGACCCACTGGAATTGTGATACAGTGAATTATAAGTGAAATAATCTGTCTAAACAATTATTGGAAAAATTACTTCTGTCATGCACGAAGTAGATGTCCTAACCGACTTGCCAAAACTATATTGTTAACAAGAAATTTGTGGAGTTGTTGAAAAATGAGTTTTAAGTGTATGTAAACTTCCGACTTCAACTGTATTTCACTCCCTCAATGTCATCCTTCCCCCACTAGAATGCAGTATTTCACCAGTTTAGGTCAATAGTCAGGCTTCGTCGCCATTTTGTCTCCAGTACTGCTCTAGAAGGAGTGCTGTGTGGTCTGGTGAAGAGTGGGAGGGTTTGTCAAACAGAAAAGTTAAATTGTGTAGCTGTGTGTGTGTGTGTGTTTTATTATTTGCACACATATAGGCTATGAGCAGAAGCTCTGCTTAACTAGATGCAATTCTTTAGTGACACCTTTGTGTTATAAGCAAATCTGTTGCAATGTGCTTAAGCTGTATGTATATGTGGTATTACTGCTGCTGGTAACTTTACACTGCCCCCTTGTGACTTCACTGTGTTATGTAAACGTTCCATTGTGTATGTGGGTGTGAATCAGTCTCCTAATGAAGTGCTGTGTAAGGCTGCAATTAAAGAACTTTGCATTCCTGTGTGTTCCAGACACACACACACACACACACACGTAGACACAGGGGAAAGTGTGTTATGGGACAGAGTGTGTGTCCCACGCTGCTGACTGCCTGTTGTCTGGAAAGATGATTAACTAAGAGACTGTTCCTATAGGAAAGGCAGATTGACCATCTCTGAAGTGATCCCACAGGCATCTCACTGTGTCAGCTACTCTGCTGTGTGTGTGTCAGCCACTCTTGCAAAAGTTTCCCATTCAATGTCCGACCAATGCCCCTCTTATACAAGAGACTAGGAACTAGGCTAAGTTGATGCGCGGTCAAATGTTTTCTTGCTCTTTCTGTCACAGAAGCTTATGGGTGTGTGTGTGTGTTCTAAAGGAATAAAGTATTAGACTGCCCACGTTATATTTAAGCACACGTTGTATTTGTAACATCGGCTGTAATTTTAGAGCGACCTTGACTAGCCAACAGTCTGTGTTTAGAAGGGGAGGTAAGGTTACCAAATGTTCAGTATCTTTCAACCTTTCTCTCTACCTCCTCTCTCATTCTTTCCTCTCTCCCATTCTCTCCCTCTCTCCTGCCTTCTCTCTTGCTCAGGCTCTCCCTCTCTTGCCTGCTCTTTCTCTCTCTCCGGAGCTATTTCCCTCTCTTTCCTTCTCTCTCTCTCTCTCTCAGGCACTCTCTCCCTTGCCCTATCTCTCTCTTGCTCTCTCGCTCTCTCTCAGGTCTTCTTGCCGATCTCAGCAAAGTACCACTGTAATTAAGGCATGCTAGCCGCTGAGTTGCAGATTCTTTTCTATGGCGATTAAGCTTTATTTTCCCCTCCTTTCTTTTTCATGGGGCTGGACCAAGGACTGCTCAGCTCCACTTGTGTGATGACTGTTAGGTGTGGCTATTTGTTGTGTCACTGGGTGAACCATAGAATTTTACAATCAAGCAATTCTAATTCTATGCAATGAACAATGAGCATTCTTAACGGAGGACATCTAAAGTGTAAGAAGAACCAAGTATTTTGAAGCTGAATACAAAGTCTCTCAGACAGATTCTCTCCCAAGTGAGAATTGTAAAGCATTTGAACAATGGCTTGGAATGAACCTCTTACTTCTCAGAGCCAATTTAACATCTCCTTTGGAAAAACTGAGAATTATGTGTGAAACAGCCAGGATCTCTCTCTCCTCTCCACTCATCTCTCTCCTCTCTCTTGCTCCCTCTCCTCTTCCCCCGCCCCCTCGTGTTGTTTTGGTTTTTAGAAATGAGAACCAGATGTTGCTTATTGTGCAGAAGTCACTAAGGGGGGAGTGGAGGGGGGACAGTGGGTGAGGTCAGTCTGCTGTAGCAAACAGCAGCACACACAGAGGTAGAGATGCAACAATGGAGAAAGCGAAAAGAAGCAAGAAGGATAAGAAGGTCAGAAGGGCTCTCATCCCTCTGATGTGGTGGGGTAGTGTTTTACGTTCAGCCAAAAGGTTACTTGCAGCCTCTAGGCCCAAAGGCCTGAGACGAAGCAGGGATATTTCCTGGCAGATGTGACTGGGCCTGGGCAGAGTTTGGGAGGGTGTTGGGGTTTTGTGGAGGAACTGATTCAGCAAGTCCTGCTTAGGGTGTCACATCCTAACCAATGTCTCACTGCTGTGTTAGGTCTGATTTCATGTAACTCAACATGAGTTCAAACCTCAAGCAATCTCAGTCTTTCAGTGTTGTACTTGTAGGCCAACTTGATAGTGCTGTTTGTTGTTATGGAAAGGCTGGATTTCCGTGGAATAAACATACACTCTGGTACTTGACTCAGATTGCAAAGGAATTTTGTTGTCGCTCTTTCTTTCTGTAACACAAACTTCTACGGCAGTGTTTGTGTGTGTGTGTGTGTGTGTGTGTGTGTGTGTGTGTGTGTGTGTGTGTGTGAGCGTATGCTTGTGTTCGTCCAAACTTGTGTCCGTGTGAGTGCGCGTCCATACTTGTGTCTGAATGTGTGTGAGTTGGGGAGTGAGACCGATAGTTTAGAGTGTGCCTCAATGTAGGTTACCCAAACACACTCAGGTTAAATTTGAAGCTGCTGGCCAGCCCACTACCTGGCTGGCTGGCTAGTTTAGGAGAGCTGAGGCGGAGCCTTGAACATTGTGAGCCTGGATGGCCATCTAGACTGACTGCGCCCAAACACACTCACTAACATGGCTGCCAGCTCTATTTCTCTGTAACACAAGTTTGTGGCCATGTGTGCATGCTTTCGTGCCTGCGCACGTATGTGTGTGTGTGTGTGATCTCCCATCTCTAGATATTCCTAATTTGTTCTCCCACCTTTCTCAGACCTATTTCTATCTGTCTACGGTCCATCTGTTTATCACACATTCTCCCCCTTCTCCCATCCATCCATCCATCCATCCATCCATCCTCTGTGAATTTTAAGGATGTAGATGGAGTGTCGGAATGGAAATGAGTCTGAGAAGATAAATGGTTGTAATACTGCATGCTGGGAGAGATTATTTGGAGCATGAGACAAATGTATATACCAGGCGACGTGGAGAGGGGACAGAGAACGTGGGTGAGGAAAGGAACAGATGTGGCACAAAAGAGGGAGGGAGAGAGAGAGGGAGGGAGAGAGGGAGGGTGAGGGGAGAGAGGGAGGGTGAGGGAGAGAGAGGAATGGGAGAGGAGGAATGGGAGGAGAGGGGATGGGATGGAGGGGAATGGGAGGAGAGGGATGGGGGAATGGGAGGAGAGGGGATGGAGAATGAGAGGAGAGGTGAGTAGATGGGGAAATGGGAGGAGAGGGGATGAGGGGAATGGGAGGAGAGGGGATAGAGAGAAGAGGGAATGTGGGAATGGATGGAGAGGAGCGTGGTGAGGAATGGGAGGAGAGGAGTGGGATGGGGGAATGGGAGGAGAGGAGATGGGGAATGGGAGTAGAGAGGAGAGGGGATGTGAGGAGAAGAGAGGGGATGTGATGAAGTGGAAGCTCCTTAGAGGAGAAAGGGGAGGACCATCCTCAGTGAAATTTCATAAAAATAAAAATAGTGAAACATTAAAAAACGTTATCCTTTTTAGATAAAACTATACTAAATAGGTCTACAGTAGCCTCAGCAGCACTCTGTAGGGTAGCACCATGGTGTAGGCAGAGGACAGCTAGCTTCTGTCCTCCTTTGGCTACATTGACTTCAATACAAAACCTAGGAGGCTCATGGTTCTCAACCCCTTCCATAGGCTTACAGAGTTATAATGACAACTTCTGGAGAACGTCTTCCAACCTATCAGAGCTCTTGCAACATGAACTGACATGTTGTCCACCCTATCAAAGGATCAGATAATTAATCTAGTACTGAAAGCATAAGCTACAGCTTGCAAGCAACGCAATGTGTAAAATGTGGTGAGTAGTTTGTCATGGAAATTCCCACCAGGGACACTCAAATTCAATCTTATATTAATCATCCTTTATTATCAGGGTGCTGGAGTGGTTCCAACAAACTCAATGCACCATAGTACACATGTCAATCGGGAGCTCTGCTGGGGCAGTCCCAGCAGTTGTCTTATATATGGCTATACACAGACAAGTTATATTTGCATGATTTAACATAATTCATTCATCATTACTGTTTTGTTTCATTCATGTGACGACCAGTACTGGTTCATAACATGTGACAGACAGTCCAATACCTCACGAGGCCTCTTCTCTCTTAGCTGAGACCTTGAAACTGACATATCTTTAGTTTTCAAAACAAAGGTCTGGGTAAACTGCCAAATTGCAACTACTGATAGTGAGGATTCATTCAGTAAGACACTTTCATGAAAATAGAAAATGGTTATTAGAAAAGCACAAACATTAAACATTTCCAGCACAAGTTGACTCAAAGAGAGAGAAAGACAATATTTGAACAGTTTTGAACAAATTAATTTCCTCCAAAATGGAGAAGCAAGAGAGAGAGAGCTATGTTTGGTTGTTTTTTTTTTAAACTTTCACTTAGCTAGCGAATGTAGCTAGCTAGTTTAGCCTACTCAAACACCCAGCTCAAACAGAGAGGGATGAATTGTTAGCTAGCTGGCTATGGCAATCCAACACTGGGACTCTTCTAAATCAAGGTAAGCTTTTGGTTTTAGTAATTTACTGCCACTTGTCCCGCCGGTGTAACTGCTAAACTGCTTAAGCAGCTAGCTAGTTTAGCCTACTCAAACAGAGAGGGATGCTAGCTGGCTATAAAAGTACCATAAAACCTAGCAGTCAAACAGGGAAATGTTTCCAAGCATAATTTTTTCAATATGGGATTTTAGAAACACTTCAAATTATGGAAACACTTCAGATAGTATTTCATGTAGGCTTACCCTGGCGTGACGTTTTCATAATCGTGTAAATCTCCCTAGAACAAGGTGACTATTATCAATATATAAACCTGTATTTACCCACAATTTTTAAAATGCTTTTTAGCTGCTAATGTGGCTATCATAAATAACTACAAATACCATGTTGATCTGGACAACACTGTCAAATCGAGGCAAAGGTAAGAATCTCTGGATTAACTATCTAATGTTAGCTAAATGTAGTATTGAATAAATTGGCTATATTTCTTTAAATTGACACTTCTGTGAACTGTCTTGTGCAAGTTTTAAATTGACACAATACCTGTTTAGCAAAGGTTTCGGCTAAAGATGACGTGATAATTTTGAATAGAGCTGAATATATAAATAAATAGATGAATAGATAAAACTTCATGCCAGTGTCAGCCTACACGAAACACAGCCCTTATTTTAAGTGTTTCTAAAATCCCCTATGGGAAAATGTATGGTGCAAAAAAACAATTGGAACCATTTCCCTGTTTGACCCCTAGATTTGATGGGTATCACCTTGATTACTCAAAATTATGTTGATCTGTGCACTTACGTTGTAAACTTGCATTCATAGTCTAGGTTGTAGCAACCCCATGATGGGTACAGGGGAAATTTGAGTGTAATGGGTGAATAGAATATGAATGACAGTCATCCAATATGCTGTAATACAAATTAGGCAATGCACATAAAACACTAAACAACTCTCCCTCATCTTCAAGGCACAACCGTTCACTGATGAGAGGAGATGTGAGGAGAAGAGATGTGTAGAGATGGGATGTGAGAGGAGATGTGAGGTGTAGGTATGTGAGGAGAGTGGATGTGAGGAGTAGGGATGAGAGTAGAGGGGATGTGAGGAGGAGATGAGAGGGGATGTGAGAAGTAGGGATGTGAGGAGATATGAGGAGAAGGGATGTGAGGAGTAGGGATGTGAAGAGATATAAGGAGAGGGGATGTGAGTAGAGGAGATGAGTGGAGATGTGAGGAGAGGGGATTTGAGGAGAGGAGATGAGAAATGTGAGGGGAGGGGATGTGAGGAGAGAGATATTTGGAGGGGATGGGGAGTAGGGAGAGAGGAGGGATGGAGGAGGGAGGAGAAGAGATGAGATGTGAGGAGGGGATGTGAGGAGATGAGGGGATGTGAGGAGAGGAGATGAGATGTGAGGGGATGTGAGGAGAGAAGAGATGTGAGGAGATGGGAGAGGGTAGGGATGTGAGGGGATAGGGATGTGATGAGATATTTGGAGGGGATGTGAGGAGTAGAGATGTGAGGAGAGGAGATGAGGGGATGTGAGGAGTAGGGATGTGAGGAGAGGATATGTGAGAAGAGGGGATGTGAGGAGAGAAGAGATGTGAGGAGATGGGATGTGAGGAGTAGGGATGTGAGGAGAGGAGGTGTAGGGATGTGAGGAGATGAGATATTTGGAGGGGATGTGAGGAGAGGAGATGTGAGGAGAGGTAATGAGGGAAGATGAGAGGAGTAGGGATGTGAGTAGAGGGGATGTGAGAAGAGGGAATGTGAGTAGAGGAGATGAGAGGAGATGAGAGTGGATGTGAGGAAAGGAGGGGCGAGGAGAGGAGATATTTGGAGAGGGGATGTGAGGAGAGGAGATGTGAGGAGTAGGGATGTGAGGAGAGGAGATGTGAGTAGGCGAGGGGAGGAGATATTTGGAGAGGGGATGTGAGGAGAGGAGATGTGAGGAGTAGGGATGTGAGGAGATGTGAGTAGAGGGGATGTGAGGAGTAGGGATGTGAGGAGAGGTAATGAGGGAAGATGAGAGGAGTAGGGATGGGAGGAGAGGAGATGAGAGTAGAGGGGATGTGAGGAGCAGTGGCGGTTCTAGACCATTTCAACTGGGGGGGCCAAGCTGGGGCCAGTTGTACTGTTAGAGGGGCCAGTTACATTAGACGTTATTGTTGTCTAATGGTTTTCTTCACTACATTGCAGGTATTAGCAGGCAAAAGACCATGTTCATAATCATTCAACTATTTATTTGCATTTTCTGTTTAATAACGGATGTAAAAAAAAAAGAATGATAGCAAAAATTTGTTATTTAAAAATTATTTCATACTCCACATTTGGAAGGGCCACAAGGGGGTCCAAAATTGTTGTCACAGGGGCACTGGTGAGTAGGGATGTGAGGAGAGGTAATGAGAAGATGTGAGGAGAGGAGTATGGATGTGAAGAGATGTGAGGAGTCAAGATGTGAGGAGAGGTAATGAGAGGAGATGTGAGGAGAGGGGATTTGAGGAGTAGTGATGTAAGGAGAGGAGATGTGAGGAGTCAATATGTGAGGAGTATGGATGTGAGGAGATGTGAGGAGAGGGGATGTGAGGAGAGGAGACGTGAGGAGAAGGGATTTGAGGAGTAGGGTTGTGAGGAGAGGTAATGAGGGGAGATGAGAGGAGTAGGGATGTAGAGGGGAGTGAGAGGGGATGTGATGAGATGAGATGGGATGTGAGGGGTAGGGATGTGAAGAGAGGAGAAGAGATGTGATGTGAGGTGTAGGGATGTGAGGAGTAGGGATATGAGGAGAGGGGATATGATGAGAGGAGATGGGATGTGAGGGGTAGGGATGTGAGGGGAGGAGATGTAAGGAGAGGAGATGTAAGGAGAGGGGATGTGAGGAGAGGAGATGTGAGTAGGGATGTGATGAGAGGGAAAAGGAAAACAGAGTCTAGATTCTTGTGGTGAGTGGGGCAGTGGTTTCTGTTAGATCAGCGGGGGAGGGAGTGGGTTAAAAATTGGGGTGAGATAGAGGGGGAGGGAGGGGGAGTGGCAGGAAGTTAAGGCAGTTTGTTAGTTTTTTTTCTAAAACCAATAAAATAATTTCAGCTTTACTGGACACCTCACTCTTAATTTAGCACACTTTCTTTCTTTCTTTCTTTCTTTCTTTCTTTCTCTTCTCTCTTCTTTCTTTCTTTCTTCTCTCTCTCTCTCTCTCTCTCTCTCTCTCTCTGTCTCTCTCTGTCTCTCTCTCTTTCTGTCTCTCTCTCTCTCTCTCTTTCTGTCTCTCTGTCTCTCTATCTGTCTCTCTCTGTCTCTCTCTCTGTCTCTCTCTCTCTCTCTCTCGCTGTCTCTCTCTCTCTGTCTCTCTGTCTCTGTCTCTCTCCCTCTCTCTCTCTCTTTCGCTTGGTTGGGGCTGGAGGCTCCGATGTTTTAAGAATTCCAGATGTAGTTAACAGAACTCAGTTGGAACACTGCACTCCAAAAAACGTGATCATTCCATCACTTTTTCCATTTCTCATTTCCCTGGGCTCATGGCTCTCTGGCCAAGTCCAAAACAACCTCCCAGCTTCAACTAGGCTCTCCTCTCCTCCACTCCACCCATGACCCTTGGTGAGCTGTAAACAATAGCTGGTTAACAACAAGTTGGAATGCACAGAACCAGAGAAGCAGCTCTTCATTCTGTTGTTTGCTCAGCATTCCTAGTCCTGTTTGAATAGTGGTGAGGCCAGGCTGCTATTTGTTAGTCAGTCCGAAGGCCATTCTCTTCCCCAGTGTGTGTGTTTGTGTGTGTTACGATAACAGAAAATCGCTACCAAAAAGTAACGCATGACTCATTTTAGAAAATATTTTTTATTTAATTTTAACTCATGAAATGCAAAAAGGTGAAACAGGCAAAACAATCTAATTCCCTTTTTTAAAATTTGATATCATTATCATTATAAATATCATTACCGTTATCATTGTTATTACTAAAACAATTCTACTTCATTTTCCAATTTGTGTAATACTTAAAAACATTTAGCATCATCAGAATTGCTTATAAATAGTTTTGTTTGATTGTTCTTATATGCCAACCAAGCAATGGGAAAAGTAGTGTTTCAAAAAAGGAAACACTTTCAAAGTCGCCCAAGTCCACCACTCAAATGTGAAATTTGGGAGCCATTTTGATTATCTTTGTCACGTTATTGTCTCTGTCCAGCAGGACTCGAAATGACAATGTACAAAAACAACAAACATCATTTACTGTACGACTACACCTGGAGAACAACAACAACAATAATAATAACCATAGTCATAATAATAATAACAACAACATTTATAACAATGATAGTAACAAAAACATAACAAACACGATAATACATTAGTATTTGGAATGGGTGACATGTAATGAAATTTCACTGCCTTTCCATGGAGTAATATTGAAACTGGCTTTATTGTTGAGCCACTGGCTTTATTGTTGAGCCAAAATGGCTACTTTAATTCCATCCAACTTTGACTGCTTACTGAGACCAGGCTCTGTACCAAGGGCCTGTGCGATTTCAGATACATTTGTAAACTGGGTGGGGAAGCTCCTTTTTTTTAGGATACAAACAGTCTTTGACCCTCTATGACAAGACCTTAGCCTTTCTCACTATGACTCAAGGCAGGAGGGGTGTACAATATACAACACCTTCACATCTACCCCTTCATCATCTCATTAGCGGCGAGGGTAGTGCCCATAGCATGCTCCTCGCAATACAACCACAACTATAAGACCATGGTGCTAGCGTGAGCACAGTGAGAGACTGGGGTTAGTGTCTTCTCTCAGTGGTAGGAGAAAAGGAAGAGAGAGCTGTTCGTTTGTTTGTGTTCGGCCCTGGGTTTCATCATTAGAGCGAAACCAAAAATGAAAGCGCAAAGTAGCTGTATAAAGGTTTCAAATGTAATTCAGACAGCAGTTCAGCTGGAGTCGTCAAGTAGATGGGATGGAGATTTTAGGAGAGGAAGAATGAGAAGGGATAGAATGGAAGGGGAGACACATGGAGACAGTAGATTTATTGCAGATGGGGTGTCGACCACACGGAACGTTGATCACGATCATCATCTAATAATTCCCTTCCTCTGTGTTTTGTGTAGGGGCCTGTTCCTAATTTCAAACTCGCAGAGCTGTACATGTAAATAGATAACATACTTTTGTCTTTCCTGATTGACTCTCTCTCCTCCCTCCTCCCTGACCCTCTCCCTCTTTCTCGTCTTCTGGGCTGTATACGAACCAACCAACCAACCAACCAAACCCCATGTCCAACAGGCCTTCCAGTACCCCTTCTCTTTTAAAACCCCAACTCCTTTCAGCCTACTTCACTCACCCTCATTCCTGCTCTTTACCCTCCCAAACCCCCTTTTCTTTCAATCTTTCAATTCATTCAGTCGCTCTCTCTCTTTCTGTCCCTCTGCATTCTTCATTCGTTCAGTTCGTCTCTAGACCTTGTCCAGTAGAGATCTCTGGCAGTAGAGGAGACGTCGTGGCGTCCCGTACTTCCTGAAGAACAGCAGGGCTCCCAGAGTGAGGACCACGCAGACCAATAGGAGGAGAGGGATCACCACGGCCGCCGCCGTGGCCCCGCCTTCTCCCTCCTCCACCTCGATGATGATCACTTCCTCCTCGCCGTCCCGCTTCTTAGGCTCCTCCCCCGCGCAGCCCATCCATTCGCTGAGCACTGATTTGGGGTAGCCCGACTCCACCCTCATGTGCTGGTTGTTGAACTTCCAGTACTTGTTGGCTTTGTAGAAGTAGGTGTAGGCTGGAGAGAATGTTAGAAGAGAGGAAGGATGAAAGGTCCGATATAAATCTAATTAGAAACTGGGTGGTTCGAGCCCTGCATGCTAATTGGCTGACAGCTGTGGCATATCAAACTGTATACCATGGGTACGAAATAACCCTCCTGTAACTACATTGGTAACCAGTTCATAATAGCAATAAGGCACCTCGGGGGCTTGTGATTATTGACCAATATACCACGGCTCTGTCCAGACACTCCGCGTTGCATGGTGCATAAGATAAGCCCTTAGCTGTGGTATATTGGCCATATACCACACCACCTCAGGCCATTATTGCTTAATTATGATTAATTATTAATTACTTTCAGAAATTGCAGTGTGTTGCTGTGGTTTATGATAGCCTCCTCTAATATCACAAAAGAACTGTCATTTTTATCCTTTTCGACTTATATAATGCTCAATGGCACTCTAAAGAACATCCACTTTAACATGCACGCCTTGACACACTTACATCCTTCTTCGCTCATGATGGCAGCCTTAATGTTGTCGGGGACACCCTGCCATGTGTTGATGGGTTTGGGGTAGTCTCTGTCCACAGTCTGGGACTCTTCATTGAAACGGTAATACCTGAGAGACAGAGAGAGGCAGGTTACGGAGAGGGACGGGAGAGAGAAAAACAACCAAAAGAGAGGAAGAAAGAAGAACAGAGGGACGGATAGCGGATGAATCGGCTTCTTTTTTTTCAGATAGAAAGGTACACAGAAAAAAGAAAGAAAGAAAGGAATGAAGGATGAAAGACAAGACTCACTTGGTCCCTCGGAAGTAGTATGTCTGTCCGGTGGGGGTGTAGAAGAGGGCAGCGTCCAGCTTGTCTTTAGGCAGCCCTGTGCCCAGCTCCTTCAGAGTCTTAGGGTAACCCTGCTCCATACTGGACTCTGTGAACACCCAGTACTTGTCACCTGGAGGGAGGAAGAGGGAGGGAAGGAGGAGGGGAGAGAAAATCGATAAGCACACAGATCTGAGAAGGATATACAAGCCAAAACAATAAACGACTACCAGTAGCTAGAATGGGCTTATCAATGACAATGCAAAACCATCATGCGAAAAACTGAAAAAGACATTGCCAATTGAAGTGAACCTACCCTTGAAAAATACAAATTTGCCATCGTTACTCTCGTAGGCAGCGTTGATGTTTGGTGGCAGTCCCTTCCAGAAGTGACCGATGGGCATGGGGTAACCCTGGAGCACCTTGTTGTTCCGAACACGCCACAACCACTTATCCTTCACCGGAAAGACAGATTGTTTACAGAGTACAGTACATACACACACACACATAGGTTCGGTAGTTGAGTTACTTGATGTGCCATTCAGTCCTTCTCAGTGGGTGTAAATGCATTTACAGTGCATTCGGAAAGTATTCCGACCCCTTGACTTTTTCCACATTTTGTTACGTTACAGCCTTATTCTAAAATGTATAAAATCAATTTTCCCCCCATCAATCTACACACAATACCCCATAATGACAAAGTGAAAAAAGGTTCTTTGAAATGTAAAAACAGAAATACCTTATTTACATAAATATTCAGACCCTTTGCTATGAGACTCGAAATTGAGCTCAGGTTCATCCTATTTCCATTGGTCATCCTTGAGATGTTTCTACAACTTGATTGGAGTCCACCGTGGTAAATTCAATTGATTGGACATGATTTGGAAAGGCACACACCTGTCTATATAAGGTCCCACAGTTGACAATGCATGTCAGAGCAAACACCAAGCCATGAGGTCGAAGGAATTGTCTGTAGAACTCCAAGACAGGATTGTGTCAAGACACAGAAATGGGGAATTGTACCAAAACATTTCTGCAGTATTGAAGATCACTAAGACCATAGTGGCCTCCATCACTCTTAAATAGAAGAAGTTTGGAACCACCAAGACACTTCCTAGAGCTGACCGCCCAGCCAAACAGAGTCAGGGAGATGACCAAGAACCCGATGGTCACTCTGACAGAACCCCAGAGTTCCTCTGTGGCAATGGGAGAACCTTCCAGAAGGATAAACATCTCTGCAGCACTCTACCAATCAGGCCTTTATGGTAGAGTGGCCAGACAGAAGCAACTCCTCAGTAAAAGGCACATAACAGCCCCCTTGGAGTTTGCCAGAAGGCACCTAAAGACTCTCAGACCATGAGAAACAAGATTCTCTGGTCTCATGAAACCAAGATTGAACTCTTTGGCCTGGATGCCAAGCGTCACGTCTGGAGGAAACCTGGCACCATGCCTACGGTGAAGCATGGTGGTGGCAGCATCATGCTGTGAGATGTTTTTCAGTGGCAGGGACTGGGAGTCTAGTCAGGATGCAGGGAAAGATGAACGGCACAAAGTACAGAGAGATTGTTAATGAAAATCTGCTCCAGAGCGCTCAGGACCTCAGCCTGGGGCAAAGGTTCACCTTCCAACAGGATAACGACCCTAAACACACAGCCAAGACAACGCAGGAGTGGCTTCAGGACAAGTCTCTGAATGTCCTTGAGTGGCCCAGCCAGAGCCCAGACTTCAGATCTCTGGAGTGACCTGAAAATAGCTGTGCAGCAACGCTCCCCATCCAACCTGACAGAGAGAATCTGCAGAGAAGAATGGGAGAAACTCCCCAAATACAGGTGTGCCAAGCTTGTAGCGTCATACCCAAGAAGACTTGATGCTGTAATCGCTGCCAAAGGCAGTTCAACAAAGTAAAGGGTCTGAATACTTATGTAAATGTGATATTTCAGTTTTCGCTTTGTCATCATCGGCTATTGTCTTTGATTGATGAGGAATAAAAACAAACAAAAAACTGAACAAAATATGGAAAAAGTCAAAAGGTCTGAATACTTTCCAAATGCACTATATGCCAATATGTGTGTATTTCTGTGCCATGTGTTTCGGTGTGGTTATGTGTTAGCCTATGTAGTCGTTTATGTGTTCCATATTTACCTTAAAGACAAACATCTCCCCCTGAGGATGGCGATGGTGTCGAAGTGTCCCTCACAGACATCTGGTCCGTGTCCGGGGTGGTCTGGTTTGGAGGGTCTGGTGGGGCGGGGGGGAGGGGGGGGAGCTCCGGACGACCCTGTGGTCGGACACAATCAAGACAAAATGAGGAAAGACGATAACCAGAGGTGGACTTGAGTGAGAACTGAGTTGACAAAATGAATGTGAAGTCCTTCTTTCTGTGAACTAGACAAGAACTTCCTGCCTGTTTAGCCTTCCTGAATCATTATAAAGAGACAGTCGGAATTAAATATTGCTGTAACATTCCAGGAACATTGCTATAACATTCCATGAAACTACACTCTTAGAAATAAAGGTGCTATCTAGAACCTAAAAGGGTTCTTCGGTTGTTCCCCTGGGTGAACCCTTTGAAGAACCCTTTTTGGTTCCAGTTAGAACCCTTTTGTTCCAGGTAGAACCCTTTTGAGTTCCATGTAAAACCTTTTCCACGGAGGGTTCTACATGGAACCCAAAATAGTTATACTTGGAACCAAAAAGTATTCTCCCTGGAATAAAAAAGTGTTCTCCTATGGGGACAGCTGAAGAACCCTTTCGGAACCCTTTTTCTAAGAGCGTAGGAGTTTACCATAGACTGCCTGGATACCGCGGCGATCGTCATCAGGCAGCTGGAAGTTCTCTGTGTCCATCCACTGATAGAATGGAGCCATGATGGCAGACGGGTCGTTGGAGTGTTCTAGACCCAGGGCATGACCCAACTCATGGACCGCAACCAGGAACACATCATTACCTACAGAGGTAGAGAGAGAGAGAGATAGAGAGTAGAGCAAGAGGAGGAAGAAGGGAAAAGGTGGGAAGGTGGGAAGAGGGAAAAGACCGTTTGAAAAGAGAGTAAAAGTAGCACGTTTACCTAAACAAAGTACAGACGCGCCCTAACAGTACTGTGTAATTCAGACTGACTTAATTCCGACTTCCAGACAACCCAGTGAAAAACACTCAGGTGTCTATTTTCACTCGCTCCCACTCCCTGTACCTCCTGTTTAAGTCTCTACGCTTCTTCTCCCCCCCCCCCTTTGCTTCTCCTCTCTCCCCTGGTCTCGCCCCTTTTTCTGATAATCTCTCACTTCAGTGGAGGTTGGTGGGAGGAGCAATAGGAGGACGGGCTCATGGTGATGGCAGGAATGGGATAAATGGAACGGAGTCAAACGTGGTTTTCATGTGTTTGACATACGTTCCATCTGTTCTGTTCCAGCCATTACCATGAGCCCATCCTCCTATAGCTCCTCCCACCAGCCTTCCCTGCTCACTTTCTCCCTCTTCCTCCCCCTCACTTTCCTCTTCCCCTCTCCTCCCCATTTCCCTTGTCTCTTACCCCCTTGGTCGACGTAGCCGGTAGTCCAGGGCTCGGCGTTGTCAAAGTGCGTGTCGCCCCCTATCCCGTTCCCGGGGAAGTACGCGTGGGCCAGGAAGCCGCCCTCGCCATCGAACGGCGTGCTGTCGCCGTGGAAACCCTCAGAGAATGAGAGCATGATGTCAGCGTACTTGTCGACCTTGTCCCTGATGTGGCTGTAAGGGATCTCACGGAAGCGGAGAGGGATGGCTGCCTCCCACACCTTAAACGCCCGGCGGATAGCCTCGTATGTGGCGTGCTCCCCAATCTTAGGGGTGTAGTTCTGTATGCTAGGTGAGGGAAAGGAAGGAAATAGCATATTTGACGTTTTAAAGAATAAATATATAATAATATCTTCTGAAATGTGTATTGGTTGCGTTTGTGCATCCCGTTTTGATTGATTAATATTCCTTAAGAGCTCTAGATCTAACAAGTTACTTGATATAAATATTTTATTGATACTGTATGTGTAATTCTCATATGTGAAAAGTGAACTTTAAAGACTTAAGAGGAAGTTAGACTCACTGCGTACATATTAGCTGTGCTGTAGTCGTCAAGCTGTGTAGTCTTACCTGAAAGTGACTTCTTGTTTGTCCCACTTCAGCCCCTGTACGGCGTATCTCTTCCTCCTCAGGTTGCTCTTCAGCTCAGATCCAAACTTGTCTGGTACCCCACAACGCGGCCGCTTCATCGCCCTGGCAACAGCAAGACACACCTGTTTGTTACCTTTACCATGTTACAAACTGTACAATGTCTATATCTGAGTAAATCATTAGAGCATATGAATGGGTTTTGTACCACATCTGGGGTAATGACATCACTTAAAGTGGGTTAGCTGTTCTGTATACAATTCTGAGACTACAATTCTCACGGGTACTTTAAAAACAGCCAACAGCATGAATCTTTATCAATACGTTATGCGCATAACGCTTAAATATTTGCATTCTTTGACTTTGTCCTGGTCACTCAGGACTCACTGTAGGGTGTTGGTGTCCATAGATCCGGTGACTGTGAGGCCGTAGAACTTCTGCATGGCTGTGATGGCCGTATTGATGGACTTGGGGGAGCGGATAGCCTGGGCCCGGACGTCCCCTGGAGGCAGGTAGCCATACTGCTGAAGCCACACCTGGGATAGAAAGAGGAGAGATGGGAGGGTAGAGACAGTTAGACCCTGGACAATTCAAGGGGCGGCAGGGTAGCCTAGTGGTTAGAGCGTTGGACTAGTAACCGGAAGGCTGCAAGTTCAAACCCCTGAGCTGACAAGGTACAAATCTGTCGTTCTGCCCCTGAACAGGCAGTTAACCCATTGTTTCTAGGCTGTCATTGAAAATAAGAATTTGTTCTTAACTGACTTGCTTAGTTAAATACAGGTTAAAAAAGACATTTTTTGAAGATAATGGTAGAAAGGGACACATCTCTCTCTCTCCTCATTCCTCTTTCTCTCTGGATTTTCCCACCATTTCCATCAGCCAGAAACAACACAGAAACCGACCCAGGATGTCATTGTAAAGAATGTTTTGTGTGTACATGTGTGTCAATATCTGTGGGTGTGCCTGTTTGCCTACTTACAGTGCTTATCTGAACGTGAGTGTGTGAGGGTGACAGAGAGAGATTGAAAAAGATAGAACGAGAGAGCGAGAGAGATCTGGGTGGGTGGATGGGAGTTTAGTATCCAGTGTTTGAATAAACCGATGCAAAGCTGACATTGAACCAAAACCGTGTTGTACCCAGGAACACACACTCCCTTCCTTACAACAGCAAACAGACAGAGATTGGCCAGACTGAACACACACACACACACTGAATTATACAAAAAACTATTCTTATTGCAAGAGTTACTGCAATGTAATTCCATTTATACACATTAAAAACTTGCTCCTTAGCTTATGCTTGGCATTTTAAAAGGAAACTGTGACCTTGTTGTGGGATTGTAAGGAGAAATGAGGGATGAGAATCGAGCCAAATAAATCACAGTAGAACCATAACACTGATGTCATCTCAGACATGGATCCCCAGAACTTCGTCTTTTCTCTTATAGACGTGTGCTTTCTAGACCCTACATGCCTATGTAGAGGGAGAGAGGAGTGACATCTATACTAACACCATCTATGATTCATTTGACATTTTAGTGATTCAGCAGAGGCTCTGATCTTTTCCCCCAGTGGGCATCGAACCCACAACCGTGCTCTACTAACTGAGCCACACGGGACCGCATCTGAGTAGTGGTAGTGAGGCTTTTAACCAGGTGAGATCATACTTAACTAGATGAAATATAGCTTAGCGACTATCCTGCGCCACTCCCAGAAAGTTGTAAGAAGGTTGTATGCAAAATAACCATAGGACGACCACGCTCTCACCAAGACGTAAGAAACATATGGTTCTCAGAACGTTATGCGTTAGCTGGGTTTGGCGTTTCAGTCAAATGTCTGACCAAGAAGTGCTAAACTTTCACCTATCTCGCTCTCAAATACAAGAGCAGTCATGCGGAGCTGCTTAAGCCTCTGGCCTTAGTCTAAAGTTACAAACTGACTACATCAGTGCAACAGTCTCTCTATTAGAGAGAGCGAGAGAGAGAGCGAAAGAGAGAGATGCCCTCAGACAAACATCAACCTAATGGAGATGATTCATTCTCGTCCGACGTAATGTTATCAAACATCATGGACAAGTTTGTTCATGTGTGTGGGTGAGAGACAAGATATGTGTACGTGCGCACTTGTGTGTGTGTGCTGCACAGACAGGCAGTCAGTGAGTGTCTCAATCTTTTCCACAAATTCAGTCAGTGGAATTACAGAGAATTCTTCTGTAATCCCAGAAAAAAACCAACCCTCTCTCTAATTGATTCCATCTCTCTCTATCTCCTTTTCTCTTAAAACCTCCAACCATGTGTGTCTATATAATAGTATACATTTTATAGTTAGTTGGGTGAATATAGTCAGCCTTCCTCTTTCCTAGAATGTCTCTCTCTCATGTCGTTTTAGATGAGAGGTCTGTTTTAATATCGAGAAGAGTTGAATTTAAATAAGGGAGGAAAAAGAGAGGAGAGTAAGAGAGTAAGAGTGAAGAAATGGCTGGCTTGTACCTGGGCAGAGATATTACCACACACAGCCACGGCAGACAGGGTGAAAAACAAGGTTCAATTATAGGCTGCAGAGTGAGGTAAACTCTCCCTTTGCTCATGTCAGTACTGCAACCAGCCCCCTCTTTCAGCAAGACCTAAACACTGTATCAATCCATCTGGTCCCCACCTCCAACAACCTCTCTCCATGTCTGTATATCTAACTCCCTCCAAGCTCCCTCTCTCTCTCCACCCCCCCCCACCTCTCTCTCCATCTCTCTATCTGACTGCTCCTAGTGTGCACTGTGGCTCCACTGTGGTGACGAGTCTGGCTCTGTGAAAACACTTTCAGCTCAGTCAGGATGAAAAGTTTCCCCCACACCGAGAAGACTCTCTCCTCTCGCTGTCCTTCTCTCTCAGTCTACCTCTCTCATTTCTCTCACTCTCTATCTTGGTCTCCTCTCTCCACCACTTGTCCCCCACCCTTTGCTCTTCCCCCTCTCTCTTTCTATCTCCCAAAGCCTCACATTCCCTCTGACAACGCCAGCTATTCCATCATGCAACTCTCCTCTGGAACTCCCAGCAGCAGTTCCAGTCAAAGGTGCTATTTAGTAGGACTTCTACGTCGCTTATTGCCAGCCTTGGGGTAACTACAAACCCATGTGTGTGTGGTCATAGCCTAGGGTCATGTAACTGCGATTTTAGTCAACAGACGCAAGTCCCTATAAGTTGCGCAATTTGCAGCGATTCATATATTCTAAGGAAATGCATTTCAACAAAGACAGGCTGTGTGACCCACAAAATAAAGTAACGAGTAGATTGATGACAAATATAGATCCGGTCCAACAGACACTCATGAAAGTATTAGACACCCGGAGGATAAAGTAGCCTGATAATATACTAGTACCTACTGTATACTACCTACTGTATACTCACTACTGTATACTACCAGGGATGTGAAACTTTGATGGGGGTGCCCCCCCCATTTGTTTTGCAGTTTTTCTGCTAATTTCGTGCAATTCTACAAAACGTTCCATAAGGTGGAGGCAAATGTTTGACCATCAGTTATCATATTAAAAATGGCAATGGGCACAAGCCCAGCTGGTAATTTGACCATGCTTTCTGCAAGTTTAGATAGCTGGCCGCTAGACTAACTTACCAATATATACCATAAGTGTCACGTCCTGACCTTAGTTCCTTGTGTATGTCTCTGTTTTAGTTTGGTCAGGGAGTGAGTTGGGGTGGGCATTCTAGGTTTGTATTTCTAGGTTTTGTATTCCTGTGTTTGGCCTGGTATGGTTCCCAATCAGAGGCAGCTGTCTCTGATTAAGAACCATACTTAGGCAGCCTGTTTTCCCCATTATGGGTTGTGGGTATTTGTTTTCTGTGTCTGTGTTTTCCATACAGAACTGTTTCGTTTTTTAAATGTATTTCTCTTGTTCTTTTGTATTCTGTTTTCAGTTTATTAAATATATTATGGACACTTACCACGCAGCGCATTGGTCTGATATTTCATACTCCTCATTAGAGGAAGAAGAAAATCATTACAGATCTACCCACCAAGAAAGGACCAAGCAGCGTGGTAACCAGGAGCAGAGGGTTCTGGACTCCTGGACTTGGGAGGAGATATTGGACGGCAAGGGACCCTGGGCACAGGCTGGGGAATATCAACGCCCCAAGGAAGAACTGGAGGCAGCGAAATCTGAGCGGCGGCGATATGAGGTAAGGTAGCGCAACAGGCACGAGAGGCAGCCCCCCAATTTTTTGGGGGGAGGCACACG
Source organism: Oncorhynchus masou masou (assembly GCF_036934945.1). Taxonomy (NCBI): domain Eukaryota; kingdom Metazoa; phylum Chordata; class Actinopteri; order Salmoniformes; family Salmonidae; genus Oncorhynchus; species Oncorhynchus masou. The sequence continues at coordinate 43,309,595 of NC_088238.1, forward strand.
GGGAGATTGGTGGAGTCAGGCGAATGACCTGAGCCAACTCCCCGTGCTTACCGGTAGAAGCGCAGTACTGGTCAGGCACCGTGTTATGCGGTCAAGCGCACGGTGTCGCCAGTACGCGCTCATAGCCCGGTGCGCTATAGACCAGCCCCCCGCATGTGCCATGCGAGAGTGGGCATCCAGCCAGGGCGTATTGTGCCGGCTCAGCGTGATTGGTCTCCAGTACGCCATTTTGGCCCAGGGTATCCTGCGCCGGCTCTGCGTGCTGTGTCTCCGGAGCGCTGGGAGGGTGCAGTGCGCCCTATGCCTGCGCTCCGCCCGTGCCGGGCGAATGTGGGCATTGAGCCTAAGGGAGAGGTGCGAGTGGTATGCACCAGATCTCCAGTGCTCACCCACAGCCCAGTTCAACCTGTGCCTGCACTCTGGAGGGTCCGGGCTAAGGTGGTCATCCAGCCTGGAGGAGTGGTGCCAAGGCTGCGCACCAGAGCTCCACTGCTCCCCCACAGCCCGGTCCATCCGGTGCCTCCTCCACGCACCAGGCCTCCTGTAGGTCTCCCCAGCCTGGTGGGTCCTGTGGCAGCCTCACACACCAGGCTGTCTCTCCGTCTCCTCCCTCCAGGTTCTCCCGCCTGTCCCGCGCTTCCAGAGTCTCCCTCCTGTCCGGAGCTGCCAGAGCCGCCCGTCAGTCAGGAGCTGCCAGAGCCGCCCGTCACTCAGGAGCTGCCAGAGCCGCCCATCAGTCAGGAGCTGCCAGAGCCGCTCTTCACTCCGGCGCTGCCAGAGTCTGCCGCCTGTTCTGCGCTGCCAGAGTCTCCCGCCTATTCGGGCCCCCCAGTCCGGGGTCGGCGGCGAGGGTCGCCGCTCCAAAGGCGCCACTTAAGTGGGCCAAGACTATGGTGGAGTGGGGTCCACGTCCCGCGCCAGAGCCGCCACCGTGGACAGATGCCCACCCAGACCCTCCCCTATTGGTTTTGCGGCCGGAGTCCGCCCCTTTGGGGGGAGGGGGGGGGGTACTGTCACGTCCTGACCTTAGTTCCTTTTTTATGTCTCTATTTTAGTTTGGTCAGGGCGTGAGTTGGGGTGGGCATTCTATGTGTTCGATGTTTTTGTATTTCTGTGTTTGGCCTGGTATGGTTCCCAATCGGAGGCAGCTGTTTATCGTTGTCTCTCATTGAGAACTATACCTGTTTTCCCACTATGATTTGTGGGTAGTTGTTTTCTGTCTTTGTATTAGTTACCAGACGGAACTGTTTCGGTTTTTCTTTTTGTTTACTTTGTAGTGTTCAGTTCAGTTTAATAAAATGACGAACACTTACCATGCAGCATATTGGTCCGATCCTTCCTACTCCTCCTCAGAAGAGGAGGAAAACCGTTACAATAAGGTGTTTAAGCAAGAAGCAATTCTGCCAAGCGTGAAGATACTGCAGATATTTGGGTTTCAAGCAAACTGAAAAGAGCTGTCTTCAGCCCTCTCAGTCCACATGTCTTTTATAGTGGATCTGGTTTTCTTTAGGCAGCGGAATTAGTGGCATCTTTTCCCGACTCTCTTTTTTAATAGTTCACTGATGCTGAGAGAGAGAGAGAGAGAGCGAGAGAGAAGAAAAAACGGAGAAAAGGAAAATAAAATGTTAATTGGAATTGACGTATGGAACGACAATGAAGGAAAGTGAGAAGGAAATGTAAAAAAATGTTTAAAAAAATATAAAAAAAATAAGAAAAGGGTCAGAAAATAGGGGACAGGAGTATTAAAGTTTAATTTTATATTGAGGGAGACGGAGTTGACTGAGTCAGTTATTCCCCTTCAGACGGTGCCAACGGAAAAAACAGACACCAGAGTTTGGTCGTAAGCGGCTCAGTCTGAGAGACACATTAGCCTCCCTGGCCTCCTAGTGTGGCGTCCCACTTCTCTGACCCATTTCAACCCGAACCGGGGCTACACGCTAATGCTAACTAACTAAATTACTTTTACTGTATATACACGCTTAATACAATGTTGAATACCTGAGTTCTAGGCTAAAGGAGCGACCATTTATAACATAATAATACACTTGGCTACTCTTAAGCCTACCCCTCAAGTGGCCAAGTATGGCCGAGTCAACACAGGACGCTAGCTTGCACATGGCTCCAGTCTACACAATTACACCCAACCAAACCGTAGGTGTCCTATGCATATTGTTAAAGCCTATCAGTTTATGAGCCTCAATTTCCTAACCTGGGGTCATATCGGGATGCAACGATTCACCGATACACATCGGTCCCTGACTAAATAGTTTAAGATATGAGTGCATAGGTCCGGGGGCCCCAAACCGATCATGCATTGGTAAGAAAATCCATTCAAACATTACGAATCGGTGGTTTACAATTCTTTCTACCTTCCGAAAATACCTCTCATCTTTTGTGACAACTGCGTCCTCTCCTTCAGGGTTGAACTAAGCATGGAATTATGTTGACAGTCATTGATCTACAAGTCACTTTGCATACCAAACAACCCCAGGCAATATCAGTAATCGAGTCAAACTGCTTGGTGTGCGCAGTTTGCTACATGCTGATCGGGGCTTACATTAGATTTGATTTTGATTGTTCAGGTTCACCATCGGCAATAGTTTTGGTAGTTTTGCTTGAAACAATCAGTATATGTGGTCATTTTTAGACATACAGGGTAAAGTTGATAATTTCATGACGAGGACAGCCAATCACCTTTGCTACCTGCACAGCATGGTCGAACATCTTCTACCTGCACTGCACGATCAAACTTTTTCTACCTGTACTGCATAGTCAAACATATTCTACCTGCACTGCATAGTCAAACATCTTCTACCTGCACTGCATAGTCAAACATCTTCTACCTGCACTGCATAGTCAAACATCTTCTACCTGCACTGCATAGTCAAACATCTTCTACCTGCACTGCATGGTCCATCAACTTCCAAACAGTCTAAACCTGTGGTCCCGTACCCCTTCAAACATTCAACCTCCAGCTACGTACCCTCTCTAGCACCAGGGTCAGCGCACTCTCAAATGTTGTTTTTTGCCATCCTTGTAGGCCTGTCACACACACACTAAACAATACATTTATTAAACATAAGAATGAGTGTGAGTTTTTGTCACAACCTGGCTGGTGGGAAGTGACAAAGATCTCTTATAGGACCAGGGCACAAATAATAATATAATAATAATCAATAATTTTTCTCTTCGTTTAGCCATCTTACATATAAAACCTTATCTGTTCATCAAAAATGGTGAATAATTCACCACAGGTTAATGAGAAGGGTGTGCTTGAAAGGATGCACATAACTCTGCAATGTTGGGTTGTATTGGAGTCTCAGTCTTTTTCTACACACAGTCTGTGCCTGTATTTAGTTTTCATGCTAGTGAGGGCTGAGAATCCACTCTCACATAGGTACGTGGTTGCAAAGGGCATCAGTGTCTTAACAGCGTGATTTGCTAAGGCAGGATACTCTGAGCGCGGCCCAATCCAGAAATCTGGCAGTGGCTTCTGATTAAATTCAATTTTCACAGAACCGCTTGTTGCAATTTCGATGAGGCTCTCTTGTTCAGATATCGGACTGGAGGCAGGGCATGAAAGTGATAACGAATCCAGCTGTTTGTGTCATCTGTTTTGGGAAAGTACCTGCGTAATTGCGCACCCAACTCACTCAGGTGCTTCGCTATATCACATTTGACATTGTTCGTAAGCTTGAGAAGAGCTCCAACTTAATCATAGCCTCAATTTTGTCCCGCAAATTAAATATAGTTACGAAGAGTCCCTGTAATCCTAGATTAGGATGATTCAGGTGAGAAAAAAACATCACCCAGATAGGCCAGTCGTGTGAGAAACTCGTCATCATGCAACCGGTCAGACTCGTGAAAATTATGGTCAGTAAAGAAAACTTTAAGCTCGTCTCTCAATTCAAAAAAGCATGTCAATACTTTGCCCCTTGATAACCAGCGCACTTCTGTAAGTAACCATTTTCACTGTAGTGTCCAAAACGTCTTTCAAGCAGTCAGCCTTTCCCTTGGCAGCAAGAGCCTCTCGGTGGATGCTGCAGTGTACCCAAATGGCGTTGGGAGCAACTGCTTTAATGCACATTGTCTCCCTGTCATGGCTTTTGCGCCATCAGTACAGATACCAACACATATTGACCACCAAAGTCCATTTGATGTCACAAAGCAGTCAAGTACTTTAAAAATATCCTCTCCCGTTGTCCTGGTTTCCAGTGGTTTGCAGAAGAGAATCTCTTCCTTAATTGACCCCATAAACGTAACAGATATATACCAGGAGCTGTGCCAGGCCTGCCACATCTGTCAACTCATCCAGCTGTAACTCATATAATTCTCTGGCTTGTATGCGAAGCAGTAATTGTTTCAAATCTCCTGCCATGTCACTGATGCGTTGTGAAATAGTGTTGTTTGCTGAAAAACTCGTGTGGATTATTTCTCAAATTGCCATGTTTTGTTTTTCAATGTCTGCGCAAGAGTGAAGATTTCATTGAGTTGTGAGATAGTACTTTTGCACATATAACACACCTTGGCTGAGGAAAGGCACTACTCCCAATAAGTGAATCCCAAATCAATGTAGTTCTCATCATATTTGCGCCTCTTCGATGGTCCAACGTCCCTGTTGTTCGGTGCTTTCCCGGGTAAGGGGGCAGTAGCTCTTCGGCTGCATCAGATTCACAACTGTCAGTGTCCATGCTAGCTGGGCTAACAGCAAATGTAGAATTTTTATTTCACCTTTATTTAACCAGGTTCTCATTTACAATTGCGACCTGGTGAATGACTGATGCTAGCATTGGATGTGCTCGTGGAAGCAGAACAACTTGTCGTCGACAGGTGCAGGTGTAGTACTGCTGGTAGTAGCAGTACTACCAGTAGAGTTGGTATGTGTCTCTATGGACGTGGGCCTTACCTTTTTAACCATTTATCCATTTTCGAGCAAACAGAATGAGCAGCAGCTACGTTTAGCTACATATGGACCGCTAGTGGAATACCCGCGAGAGAGTAACGGTTAATGTGATTGGATGTTAATTATTTGACTAGCCTACCTGTATTTGACATTGTGTTGTTATTTCATTGAACACTAGAAGGTTTCATTTTATTTTTAGCAGTGAAACGAGGCTACTCAGACAAGAAAAAAAACTCACCCAAAATGTATAGCCCCATTGGAAAATATAAATGTTTGAAAATGTGTTTGAAAATGTGAAGAAAAAAATTAAATAATAATTTTTTAACATAAAAATAAATTATTTGGCGTACCCCCGACGGCATTGCAAGTACCGCTGGGGGTACGCGTACCACAGTTTGGGAGTACCTGGACTAAACCATTTGATTATGAGACGGGGGTTACACAAAGTTGTGCTATATATATTCATTGGCTTTGTCATAGCTATTTTTTAAAGATAAATATTAATGCATTACTAGCTTTAACACTTTCAACCTGCACAAATTAATTAGTGGGTGATGGGGGGTGGTAGATTCCCAGTTTCCGTTATGGCTCAGCTCAGGTGCCTATGCACCACATAAACATAATTTACACACACGCACACATGCACACACACACACACACACACACACACACACACACACACACACACCCCCCCACACACACACACACACACACCAATCCACACCTAAGAGAGGCCCTGCTCATGAGCTCCATCAGCAACAGATTATAATTTATCATGGAAAATTACTGTGTTTATGCATCGAATCGCATCGATTCATACCGAATTGCTTCAAACTAAAACATATTGTTCTTGTATCATATTGGAGCCCGTGTATATAGATACATATCGAATTGTTTTGAAAGGGAAAGTTGCAGATCCCTTAATCATCTGGGCCACGAAGGCTAAATTCTATGTCTACTGTTATACAAATAATGGGTTCTAGAACGAAAACTGCCGGGATAGCACTTGAGGGGAATGGATAAACACACCATCTCTCCATAGACATCCGTCGGTTGGTTTGTTTTCCCTGTGGCAGATAGATTAACTGAATATTTTCCTGCCTGAAAATGTTTAAGTGACAGCGAGCACTTGTAGAACAGCACGCGCCAGCACTTTTCCAACAGGGTGCTTCAACCATACAAAAACAACCCAGACAAACCATAGAAATATAATCAATAGAGCAGACATTCCCATTCAAGTGAATGCTCTGTGATGGATGGATCGGCAACAATATTGAGTATACAGATCATAGAAATAGAACTATTCATTCTATTTCTATGGTACCCACACTGTCCATTTTTTTAAATGTATTTAAACTTTATTTATCTAGGCAAGTCAGTTAAGAACAAATTCTTATTTACAATGACTATCTTGGAACAGTGAGTTAACTACCTTGTTCAGGGGCAGAATTTTTACCTTGTCAGCTCGGGGATTCAATCTAGCAACCTTCCGGTTACTGGGTCAACACTCTAACCACAAGGCTACCTGCCGCCCCAAATTACTGTGGTCTGAGAATGTACCCCCGTTCTAGTATTTCTATTTCTATGGGCCTAACCCATTTGGGATTGGACCCCTAGCATGACCTCTTCCCTGTGATCCCGAGACACGCTTAGTCACCTTGCCTCCAGATGTCTGCTGTTATCGTGTTTGAAAAAAACTTCAAGGACTTCCAGATTCAGACATATGTTGCGGAGATCTGTGAAATGGATCGTCTCATTTTCATTCCTTTCCACTTCCATTGGCTAAGATAAAGTCCCAACCAGCAATTTTATAAAAGTGAGACAAGGTGTTATTGTAAATAAAAGTGAATAAAATGAAATAAAAGGAGGGTTTTTTTCTTGGATTTATAGTATGTGCACAAAGTAATGTACATATAGAGAGTAAAGAGGTATTTTGTGATGTATAGCTCTTTTTTGTTACTATCCCATTTCAAAAAGCGCAGCCCGATCTTAAGAGAAGCCTATGACTGTGAATATTTGCTAAGACATTCTCCTCACTCATCACAGCTTTAAGTTAAATTGTAGGCTTAGCCTCCCTGGCCTATCAAGTTGGACTCCGTGGGCAGTGACTTAATACTAAATCACTGAAAGGAATGTCCGAAAATTCTACTCCTACTAAATTCGGTGCTTTCATACCGTAAATCGGAATTTGTCAGCATAAAAATCAACCTCCCACCCTCTCAACTCAACCCTATTCATTACTTAGCCTATTCGTCACTCTTGTGATCTGTTCTTTTATCCATCCCACACAACAGACATCGTATTCATCACAGTTTACCGTTACATACAGTGTACTACACACAGGTGATGTAAACCAGAAACAGTTCATTAGTGATAATCCCATCTTCCATCATGGCTGCTATGGGTAGAGTAGGTAGAAGTTGCCCTTGACTGCTGTTCCAGGGTCAGATATTTCCATCTTGCTTATGGCATTCATTGGGATTTGGGGTTGGGTCATCTGCCGACTCCTGTACGAGCATGGGCAAATTTGATGGGACTTCGGGTGGCATTATGGGTAGGATTTGCAATGGGTAAACGGAGCCTAGATCTGTCCTGGACCCAGCATCAACATCTGCAGTCTTATTGCGACACTGTGTATGCTTTATTACCGTCTCAGTGTTGTGTGTGCACTTATTACACTATTATCACAGGGTTATAGATGTTGTATTGATTGGTCCACTAAACTGTGGCCTCGTAAATGGACAGTCTCCCAGGCATTTCTAACTGACAGTGCAACCAGTGGTTGACCATGTCTCGCTGACTGCATAAAGAATAGGGTGCCATTTCAGACGTCCATCATGTCTGGCTGACTCAGACACCAGCTGTTTGTGGTCACTGAGTCAGGACCTGAGTTCCTCCAAGCATCCCGTCTTTCTTAATAAGAACAACCTCTATGGGTAGGCTAGGAGAAATGCATGGAGAAATGCATGAAAAGACTAGGAAAAATGCATGAGCACCATTGGATACCTTTGACTTGGCCATTGGCTATTGCAGTCATGGCTAATGTTGGTTATTCTTGATGGTTTTGGATGTATCCAAAAGCACACTGTGATGGGTAGATAGAGAGATCTGTAAGTCCTGAAGAACAGATCTAGAATTACCCCAGGCCAGAGGCATCATGTCACCTAATCATTTTGAAGGGACACCATGACACAATATAGTGTGACAAAATATAGTGTTTGTGTAGGCTACACTTTAGTAGTGTCCCATCAGTTACAATGGGTATGATGCCTCTGTTGCTCCAGACTGTCTTCATGTCCAGTTTGCTAAAAGAGAGAACAGCTTCCTCTCCAGTCTCCAGTCTCTCTCTACCATAACTCAGTACAGATGAAAACCATTACCCCCCCCCCCCCACCCACCCGCCCACACACACACACACACACACACAAACACCACAGCCCCCAGTTTCTTAGGACAAAGCAGCTGACTTGAATTTTCACAACTCTGTACTCCCCCCACGCTTTTACCCCTCCTCACTTCTTTCTCTTTTAAACCACAAAATCTGAGTCATGTTATTTTTCTGACTATTATTTGCATTTTCATCTCTTTTTCAGATTCTACTGAAATGTTCACTGGTTTTAACCTTGCCTTTCAATTGCCCTCAATTTAAAGATCATGCCACCCTATCATGAAAGATCAAGAGAAAGAAAATAGTGCCAATTATGAAGACTGGTACAGAAAGAAGTGTAGACACAGTTGGCAATAGCACATAGTAGTTGATATATACCCACACCCTTCTCGTATAAACCTTAATCAATGTCTGTCTTATTATACTTTTAAATAGTTTTTAAATCGTTTCTGAGTTTATGCATGTTGTCAAAATGATTTACCTCTGCTTTTACTTCGTTTTCCGTTGAAACAACTCCAAAGAACAGTCCGCACGTCAGCGTCAGGAGCTGGATCACCTTCTCAAGCCGGGGTAACATTCCTCTATATGTGCGAGTTACCCAAAAAGGAAGAGATATAGAGAACCTCACAACGGGATTGCTTCTATTGGTTTTCCACGTTATCAATTATAATCCGTCGGGATGATCTTCAAAAAACAAAATAATATGCCACTAATATGCCCTCATGGATACTTTCTTGCCACACTTCAAGTTCTACACAACAAATCCTTTGTGGTAGAAAAAAATAATTAAATACATGTAAAAAAATATATATATAATCTTACAAATCTATTCAAAAACTCAAATCCAGATGTTGGTGGGAAAAATCGCTGCAATCTCAGCGCTTCATAGTTCCTCTCTCTTTTGTCCCCCCAAATTATTTTCTTTATTTCCCTCTATTTTGACATCGCTCTCTGACGTGTGGACGTGGTTGTGCAAGCTCGTCGGAACTAGGAAATTCGGAAATGTCCGACTTGCTGATTCGTTGATCGCGGCACGTGTATAAGTACATCCAGTTAGCAAATCTGTCATTTCCGAGTTTCCTAGTTCCAACTAGTTGTGGAACGCGACAAGAGTCCTTCAACAGATAGATAATAGAGAGAGAGAAAGAGAGAGAGACTAACTATTTGCACGTAGTTACAACACTGCATAACATGACATTTGAAATGTGTCTATTCCTTTGGAAATTTTGTGAGTGTAATGCTTACTGTATATTTTTGATTGTTTATTTCAGTTTAATTTTTTTTATTTAATTTTTTACCTTTATTTAACTAGGCAAGTCAGTTAAGAACAAATTCTTATTTACATTGACGGCCTACACGCTGGGCCAATTGTGCGCCGCCCAGGTTGTGATACAGCCTGGATTGTGATTTTAGGGTTGTGATACTTTCTTTGGCAATGTAAACATATGTTTCCCATGCCAATAAAGGCCATTGAATTGAATTGAGAGAGATAGTTCCTCCATCTCCACCCAATCCATCCAATCCACCTTTCCAGAAACAAGTTTCTCACCGTTTCCGCTTGTATAGACCACCCTCTGCCCCCAGCTGTGCCCTGGATACCATATGTGAATTGATTGCCCCCCATCTATCTTCAGAGCTCGTACTGTTTGGTGACCTAAACTGGGAAATGCTTAACACCCCGGCCGTCCTACAATCTAAGATAGATGCCCTCAATCTCACACAAATTATCAATGAACCTACCAGATACAACCCAAAATCTGTAAACATGGGTACCCCCATAGATATCATCCTGACCAACCTGCCCTCTAAATACACCTCTGCTGTCTTCAACCAGGAACTCAGCGATCACTGCCTCATTGCCTGCATCCGTAATGGTTCTGCGGTCGAACACCCCTCATCACTGTCAAACGCTCCCTAAAACACTTCAGCGAGCAGGCCTTTCTAATCCGCCTGGCCGGGGTATCCTGGAAGGATATTGACCTCATCCCATCAGTAGAGGATGCTTGGTTATTCTTTTAAAGTGCTTTCCTCGCCATCTTAAATACAGTGGGGCAAAAAAGTATTTAGTCAGCCACCAGTTGTGCAAGTTCTCCCATTTAAAAAGATGAGAGAGGCCTGTAATATTCATCATAGGTACACTTCAACTATGACAGACAAAATTAGAAAAAAAATCCAGAAAATCACAAATACTTATTTTCCACCATAATGTGCAAATAAATTCATTAAAAATCCTACAATGTGATTTTCTGGATTTTTTTCTTCTCATTTTGTCTGTCTAGGGAGACCGGAGGAGGAGGCTCCTCCTGTACCAGCTGTGGCCAGAGAGGGCACAATTCCGGTCGGTGCTGGAGGAGTCCATCTGGGAGTCGAGAGGGCAGGCAGAACACTCCTCGGTCACCCCAGCTGAGTCAGCACCACACTCACCCAGAGCTTCCTGTTGGTCACATGTTTTTATTAATTTGTTTTCTTAAGTTTTCTCCTTCTCTCCAGCATAAGGCGCTAGTCTATTCAGGCGCAGCTGGGAACTTTATAGATCGCAAACTCGCCCAGAGATTGAGGATTCCGTTAGTACAGGTAGACTCCCCCCCTTCCCAGTGCACTCCTTAGATAGTCGACCGTTAGGGTCAGGGCTGGTCACTACCCAGGAGTCACATGTATCCTTTGTCCCAGGAGGAGATGTTGGCGATGGAGACATATGTCACGGAAGCTCTGGGACAGGGGTACATTCGGCCCTCCATGTCACCCGTCTCCTCGAGTTTCTTTTTTTGTGAAGAAAAAGGAGGGTGGTTTGCGTCTGTGCATTGATTATTGAGATCTCAATTCCATCACGGTGGGTTTTAGTTACCCACTACCTCTCATCGCTACAGCGGTGGAATCCTTTCACGGGGTGCGGTGCGTATTCGGGAGGGAAATGAGTGGAAAACTGTGTTTAGTACCACATCTGGCCATTATGAGTACCTTGTCATGCCGTACAGGTTAAAGAAAGCTCCAGGCGTCTTTCAATCTTTCGTTGACGAGATTCTCAAGGACCTGCACGGACAGGGTGTGGTGGTGTATATTGACGATATCTTGATCTACTCCGCCACACGCGTCGCGCATGTGTCTCTCGTGCGCAAGGTTCTTGGGCGACTGCTGGAGCATGACCTGTACGTGAAGGAGGAGAAATGTGAGTTTTCCAAACGAGCTGTTTCCTTCCTGGGTTATCACATTTCCACCTCGGGGGTGTTGATGGAGTGTGACCGCGTTAAGGCTGTGCGTAATTGGCCGACTCCGACCACGGTAAAGGAGGTGCAGCGGTTCTTAGGGTTTGCCAATTACTACCGGAGGTTTATCCGGGGTTTTGGTCAGGTGGCGGCTCCCATTACCTCACTGCTGAAGGGGGGGCCTGTGCGTTTGCAGTGGTCGGCATAGGCGGACTGAGCTTTCCGTTGTTTGAAGGCTCTGTTTACCGACGCGCCAGTGTTGGCGCATCTGGACCCCTCTTTGGCGTTCATAGTGGAGGTGGACGCATCCTAGGCTAGGGTTGGAGTCGTGCTCTCACAACGCTCGGGTACGCCACCGAAACTCCTCCCCTGTGCTTTTTTTCCCGAAGAAGCTCGGGCCGGCGGAGCAAAACTATGATGTGGTTGACAGGGAGTTGTTGGCTGTGGTTAAGGCCCTGAAGGTGTGGAGACACTGGCTCGAGGGGGCTAAGCACCCTTTCCTCATCTGGACTGACCACCATAACCTGGAGTATATCCGAGCAGCTCGGAGACTGAATCCTCGTCAGGCATGGTGGGCCATGTATTTCACCAGATTTAGATTCACAATCTCGTACAGACCAGGTTCCCTCAACACTAAGGCCGATGCGCTGTCCCGTCTCTACGACACCGAGGAGCGGTCCATCATTCCTGGTGGCTAGGCTGGTGGCACCGGTAGTATGGGAGGTGGACGCGGACATCGAGCGGGCGCTAAGGGAGGAACCTGCGCCTCCACAGTGCCCGGGGGGTCGTAGGTACGTGCCGCTCGCTGTTCGTGATCAGTTGATTCGGTGGGCTCATAGTCTACCCTCGTCGGGTCACCCGGGGATTTCGAGAACAGTGCGGGGACTCAGGGGGAAGTACTGGTGGCCCACCTTAGTCAAGGATGTGCGATTCTATGTCTCCTCCTATCGGTGGACTTTCTCACTGATCTTCCCCCGTCTCAAGGTAACACGACGATCCTAGTCGTTGTGGATCGGTTCTCTAAGTCCTGCCGTCTTATCACGTTGCCCGGTCTCCCTACGGCCCTACAGACTGCGGAGGCTCTGTTCACCCACGTCTTCCGGCACTACGGGGTGCCCGAGGACATCGTTTCTGATCGGGGTCCCCAGTTCACATCCCGAGTGTGGAAGGCGTTTATGGAACGTCTGGGGGTCTCGGTCAGCCTGACCTCTGGGTATCACCCGGAGAGTAATGGGCAGGTGGAGAGAGTGAACCAGGAGGTGGGTATGTTTCTGCGGTCGTATTGCCAGGACCGGCCGGGGGAGTGGGCAAGATACGTCCCCTGGGCTGAAATGGCCCAGAACTCACTGCGCCACTCTTCTACCAACATGTCACTGTTTCAGTGCGTGTTGGAGTACCAGCCGGTCCTGGCACTATGGTATCAGAGCCAGACCGAGGCTCCTGAGGTGGAGGAGTGGGTGCAGCGCTCTAACGAGACCTGGAGGGCTGTCCAGGAATCACTACGTCAGGCAAGTGGACGGCAGAAGAGGAGCGCTGACCGTTACCGCAGTGAGGCCCCCGTGTTCTTACCAGGGGACAGGGTCCCCTTCCCGTTCGGGTGGCGCTCAGCGGTCGTCGTTGCCGGTCTACTAGCTGCCACCAATCCGTTTTTCCCCTTTTCGTTTGGTTTTGTCTAATTGGTTTCACCTGTTCCTTGTTAGGGTTTTTGGGTTGGGGTTATTTAAGTTTGGTTAGCCCGCCTGTGTTTGTGCAGGCTTGTTACTGTTATGTAAAGAGGTGTTCTTTATTATTGTGGGTTTTCCAGTGTCCGGTGAGATACCAGTGTGTACTTGGGTGGAGTGTATTGCACCTGTGTTCGGTGTTACCCATTGTACGTTTTCGGTTGGACATTAAAGCATGTTTTTTCCCGAATCCTCTGTGCCTGACTCCACACCCATTCACTCTTTGAGCGTTACAGTCGCTCTTGCTGCTGGTGATTCTCTGATCCACCTCTATGCAGACGACACCATTGTGTATATTTCTGGCCCTTCTTTGGACACTGTGTTAACTAACATCCGGACAAGCTTCAATGCCATACAACTCTCCTTCCGTGGCCTCCAACTGCTCTTAAATGCAAGTAAAACTAAATGCATGCTCTTCAACCGATCGCTGTCCGCACCTGGCCGCCCGTCCAGCATCACTACTCTGGACGGTTCTGACCTAGAATATGTGGACAACTACAAATACCTAGGTGTCTGGTTAGACTGTAAACTCTCCTTCCAGATTCACATAAAGACTCACATCTCCAATCCAAAATTAAATCTAGAATCGGCTTCCTATTTCGCAACAAAGCATCCTTCACTCATGCTGCCAAACATACCCTTGTAAAACGGACTATCCTACTGATCCTTGACTTTGGCGATGTCATTTACAAAATAGCCTCCAACACTCTACTCAGCAATTTGGATGCAGTCTATTCCAGTGCCATCTGTTTTGTCACCAAAGCCCCATATACTACCCACCACTGCGACCTGTATGCTCTCGTTGGCTGGCCCTCACTTCATATTCGTCACCAAACCCACCGGCTCCAGGTCATCTATAAGTCTTTACTAGGTAAAGCCCCGCCTTATCTCAGCTTACTGGTCTCCATAGCAGCACCCACCCGTAGCACGCCCTCCAGCAGGTATATTTCACTGTTCACCCCCAAAGCCAATTCCCCCTTTGCCCACCTTTCCTTCCAGTTAGTTCTCTGCTGCCAATGACTAGAACAAATTGCAAAAATCACTGAAGCTGGAGAGTCATATCTCCCTCACAAACTTTAAGCATCAGCTGTCAGAGCAGCTCACAGATCATTGCACCTGTACATAAATAGCCCATCCAACTACCGCATCCCCATATTGTTATTTATTATTTTGCTCCTTTGCACTCCAGTATCTCTACTTGCACATTCATCTTCTGCACATCTATCACTCCAGTGTTTAAATGCTAAATTGTAATTACATTGCCACTGCGGCCTGTTTATTGCCTTACCTCCCTAATCTTACCTCATTTGCACACACTGTATATATATTTTTAAATATTGTGTTATTGACTATACTTTTGTTTATTCCATGTGTAACTCTGTGTTGTTGTTTGTTGCATTGCTTTGCTTTATCTCAGCCAGGTCTCAGTTGTAAATAAGAACATGTTCTCAACTGGCCTATCTGGTTAAATAAAGGTGAATACATTTTTTGGGGGGGAATCTTACAGATGTTTATTTTTTATTTTAATTTTTTTATTATGAACGGAAAAAAATACAAAAATAGAATATATTTATATATATATACAAACAAGAGTACATAATCTAACAGTATTACATATCGAGATACATGTTCAATTTGTCAAAAGGTTTTATGGTGTTTGTTGCTTTTTTGTTTTTACATTTACTGATAATTTAAAAATAATATTTCAATTATATCTTAAATGATGTGATGAGGGGTTTGTTCTCCGCCCACTTCATTTACATCTTACAGATGTGTGAAGCCTATCTCAGAGAGGTAAAGAAACAGCGGTAGACGCTGTGTCCGTATAAATATGAACATTCATTTATCACAATTCATCAAAAACAACACCCCAGGATAGTGTAAATTATCAAAAAGAACTACAAGAACAAGTTAGGCAGACAATTCAGTAGTCATTTGATTTCAATCCACGTTGTCTCAGTCCATTGACGAAATCCATAACATGTGTGTTACCTTGCTGATTACAAAACGTGCTAATGCAAAAAATGTTACATTGTATTCTCTGATGCAAGGCTGTCTGCTATAATGCAATTCCACTGTGGTATACCCAATCTGAGGGATCGTTTCACTAGCCTAATCAATTCTGACACCTTGTGGTGAAACATGATAACAAAAATGAATCCTAAACTGTCGATATGAACACCATTGAAGCGTATTCGTGAATCGAGAAACAAATTACATTTGATGATAAATCGGACAAAATTATTCGTACACCGGTTTGGCTCTTTAACGTTGGAGTTTGTTTGGGCCGTTGTGACAACCAAAGCCTCAGTCTGAGCTTCTAGCACCACCCCCTCTCCTGTTCCAAGTAAACAATACGGAAGTTGCCCAGAACTCTGCCTATCAACAAGAAAGACGACAGAAAGGGTAAGGTTGCTAACTTCGTTGTTACAGGCATTTATATACACAATCTATCGCCGTTTTTTAATTAATCTGTACATCAGAGTGTTTGTATGTATATATGAATGTTTTTTTTTAAATTTTTATCGCGTGGCACGTTCAGGAAAACATAACGAAAGGAAGAGGGAAGTTAGTCAGAGCTATCATTAGCATTAGCCACAACAAGACGAGAGAGCGAAGCAGGGGTGTATTCATTACGTTCTATAATGTAAGAACCAAACGGAACGAAACGGGGAGGGACCTAGCTGAATTCGTCCAATATAATCGTTCGTTTTCGTTGGAAAACGGTTTCATTTTAGAGTAAACTGTTTCTGTACAAAACGTTTTGCAACAGAATTGGCGTGATGAATCCCTTCCTCTTCAAGGAAGTTTGCGGGGCAGGCATTCAGAAGGTCTAGAAGCTATGTACATAATTTCACATAATCTAGAATTAAAATGACACAGAAAAAACGCGATATTAAAAATCACAAGCATTTTTGTGTTTAGAATTAGCTTGCTGGTAAATCATACAGCACAAGGTTAGCTAGATGCGTCATTTAGTTAGCCAACGTTACTGGCAAGGCAGGACATGTCTGTGTATAATATTCAAAAGACTCACGATCGGTGTCGTTTAAGATGAACATGACGTTATTTATTTATATTACAGAATATTGGGTGACTGTCATTCATATTCCATTCACCCAGCTCAATGTAACATCGATAGGTTAAGGATACTAAGTCACATGATACTCAAAATGTCCCAGTACCGTTACCCGTCATGAGGTTGCTACAACCTAGTTTACAAAGTAGGTGCACAAGGTCGAGAGAATTGAGTAATCAAGGTGACAGACCATGACACATTAAATATCGATTTACACAATCTTGCCTGTATCTAGATGATCTAGGGCGGCTATATCCAAACAGCGGTACGCCAAATAAAAATATGATTCGCATTTTCAAACAGTCCATTTAGATTTTCCAATGGGGCTATACATTTGGGTGATGTTTTTTAAATATTTTTTTTATTTAACCTTTATTTAACTAGGCAAGTCAGTTACGAACAATTTCTTATTTACAATGACGGCCAAACCCGGACGACGCTGGGCCAATTGTGCGCCGTCCCATGGGACTCCCAATCACAGCCGGATGTTATTCAGCCTGATTTCGAACCAGGGACTGACTCTTGCACTGAGATGTAGTGCCTTAGACTGCTGCGCCACTCGGGAGCCCTAATACAGGTAGCCTCGTCAAATAATTAACATCCAATCACATTAACCGTTACTCTCTCGCGGGAATTCCACTAATGGTCCATATGTAGCCAAAGGTAGCTGCTGCTCATTCCGTTGATAAATGGTTAAAGAAATGTAAAGTAAGAGGCGCAAATATGATGAGAACTACATTGATTTGGGGCTCACTTATATTGGGAGTAGTGCCTTTCCTCAGCAACATTATACGTGCAAAAGTACTATCTCACAACTCAATGAAACCTTCACTCTTGCACAGACATTTAGAAATGAAACATGCATATTTGAAAAATAAGCCACAGGTGTTTTTTGAGTGAGAATAAAGATGACTTTCGATTAGTAAGACAGGTATAAAAGCAATAGATACATTTATAAGAAGGGTCTAGAAGTGTCTTATATGTTGAGCTACCGAGTGGCTAGGACAGGCAAGCCCCATACTATTGTGGAGGACTTAATTCTTCCGATATGGCTGAGACAATGCTGGGGGAAAAGGCCCAAAAAACTATTCAGACAATTTCTCCATCAAACAACACGGTTTCATTATGCATTGCAGTGCTTGCTAGTTGTTTTTATTTTAAGAATGTGAAATGTCAGAATAATAGTAGAGTGATTTATTTCAGCTTTTATTTCTTTCATCAAATTCCCAGTGGGTCAGAAGTTTACTTACACTCAATTAGTATTTAGTAGCATTGCCTTTAAATTGTTTAACTTGGGTCAAATGTTTTGGGTAGCCTTCCACAAGCTTCCCACAATAAGTTGGGTGAATATTGGTCCATTCCTCCTGACAAAGCTGGTGTAACTGAGTCAGGTTTGTAGGCCTCCTTGCTTGCACACGCTTTTTCAGTTCTGCCCACATTTTTTCTATAGGATTGAGGTCAAGGCTTTGATGGCCACTCCAATACCTTGACGCATCAGTGACATGGCAGGAGATGTTTTGAAACTGTTACTGCTTCGCATACAAGCCAGTGAATTCTATGCGTTAAAGCTGGATGAGTCAACAGATGTGGCGGGCCTGGCACAGCTCCTGGTATATGTCCGTTATGTTTTTTGGGGGGTCAATTAAGGAAGACATCCTCTTCTGCAATCCACTGGAAACCAGGCCAACGGGAGAGGATATTTTTAAAGTACTGGACTGCTTTGTGACATCAAATGGACTTTGGTGGTCAAGATGTGCTGGTATCTATACTGATGGCTCAAAAGCCATGACAGGGAGACGCCATTTGGGTACACTGCAGCATCAACCGAGAGGCTCTGGCTGCCATGGGAATGCCTGACTGCTTGAAAGACGTTTTGGACACTACAGTGAAAATGGTTAACTTTGTTAAAGCAAGGCCCCTAAACTCTTGTGTATTTTCTGCATTATGCAATGATATGGGCAGCGACCATGTAACGCTTTTACAACACTGGTTATCAAGGGGCAAATTATTGACAGGTTTTTAAAAATTGAGAGACAAGCTTAAAGTTTTCTTTGCTGACCATCATTTCCACTTGTCTGACCGCTTGCAAGATGACAAGTTTCTCACATGACTGGCCTATCTGGTTGATGTTTTTTTCTCGCCTGAATGATCTGAATCTAGGATTTCAGGAACTCTCCACAACACGTCTTTCCATCATTGTATGTTTTGTTTTGTGTGCAAATGAACTTAAGCTTACGTACATTGTCAAATGTGGTATAGTGAAGCAGATGAGTGCGCTGGGTGCTCAATTACGCAGATATTTTCCCAGAACAGATGAGACAATCAACTGGATTCGTTATCCTTTTCATGCCCTGCCTCCAGCCTGCTTACCGAAATCTGAACAAGAGAGCCTCATCAAAATTGCAGAGTTATGCGCATCCTTTCAAGCACACCCTTCTCATTAACCTGTGGTGATTTATTCACAATTTTTGATGAACAAATAAGGTTTTATATGTAAGATGGCTAAATAAAGAGCAAAATGATTGATTATTAATGTAATATTATTTGTGCCCTGGTCCTATGAGAGCTCTTTGTCACTTCCCACAAGCCGGGTTGTGACAACAACTCACATGAATTCTTACAGTTCGTTAACACATCGTATAGTGTGTGTGGCAAAAATACAACATTTAAGTGACCTGACCCTGGTGCTAGAGGGGTATGCAGCTGGAGGTTGAATGATTGAAGGGGTACGGGACTATAAAAAGTTTGTGTACCACTGATCTAGGGTGAAATCATTAGTCCAACAGTTGGAAATTAGTTTCTATTGGACAAATTCAGGTATGTTTAATACCGTTCCATTTTAAGAAATATTTTAACAGAATCGGCGCAATGAATACACCCCTGATCACATGCAAACACAGTTCACTTTCATAGCAGCCACTTATAAACAACTCGTTGTGTATATATATCATTCCTTCTCGCATATATCTATGTGCTCTCCTCTCACCGTTTCACTTCGCTTGTGGACTTCAGTGCACAACACATAAGCTGTCTGTGACAAGGCAAAAAAAACTATCCGAGCTATGTCATGACCGCTAACCACTACACACAGCCTACATAATTGTCCGGTCTTAGTCAACATAGCTCCTAGAACTAATGTGTTAGTAAACCTGTTACAATCAAGCAGTACAGTGAGCAGCAAGCAGTTTAGCAGTTACACCGGTGGGTCCCAGTGACACAAAAATAATACAAATAAAAGCTTGCCTTGCCTTGGACAAGTTCCAGCGTTAGATAGCCAGCTAGCTAACATAGCATCCCTCTCTGTTTAAGCCAGGTGTTTGAGTAGGCTAAACTAGCTAGATGCATTCAAAGCTAACAAAGAGAAAGTAAAAAAATATATACTACGAAATATACGGTTGAAGTCAGAAGTTTGCATACACCTTAGCCAAATACATTTAAACTCAGTTTTTCACAATTTATGACATTTAATCCCATTAAAAATCCCACTCTTAGGTCAGTTAGGGTCACCGCGTTTTATTTTAAGAATGTGAAATGTCCGAATTTTGGGCAAAAAATTATTTGTTCAAGTATTGTCTTCTCTCTTTGAGTCAACTACGCACCACATTTTATGCATTGCAGTGCTAGCTAGTTGTTTTTATTTTAAGAATGTGAATTGTCAGAATAATAGTAGAGTGATTTATTTCAGCTTTTATTTATTTCATCAAATTCCCAGTGGGTCAGAAGTTTACTTACACTCAATTAGTATTTGGTAGCATTGCCTTTAAATTGTTTAACTTGGGTCAAATGTTTTGGGTAGCCTTCCACAAGCTTCCCACAATAAGTTGGGTGAATGTTGGTCCATTCCTCCTGACAAAGCTGGTGTAACTGAGTCAGGTTTGTAGGCCTCCTTGCTTGCACACGCTTTTTCAGTTCTGCCCACATTTTTTCTATAGGATTGAGGTCAAGGCTTTGATGGCCACTCCAATACCTTGACTTTGTTGTCCTTAAGCCATTTTGCACAACTTTGGAAGTATGCTTGGGGTCATTGTCCATTTGGAAGACCCATTTGCAACCAAGCTTTAACTTCCTGACTGATGTCTTGAGATGTTGCTTCAATATATCCACATAATTTTTCTACATCATGATGTCATCTATTTTGTGAAGTGCACCAGTCCCTCCTGCAGCAAAGCACCCCCACAAAATGATGCGGCCACCCCCGTGCTTCACGGTTGGGATGGTGTTCTTCAGCTTGCAAGCCTCCCTCTTTTTCTTCCAAACATAACGATGGTCATTATGACCAGGCAGTTCTTTTTTAGTTTCATCAGACCAGCGGACATTTCTCCAAATAGTACATTCTTTGTCCCCATGTGCAGTTGCAACCATAGTCTGGCTTTTTTATGTCGGTTTTGGAGCAGTGGCTTCTTTTCTTGCTGATTGGCCTTTCAGGTTATTTCGATATAGGACTCGTTTTACTGTGGATATGGATACTTTTGTATCTGTGTTCTCCGGCATCTTCACAAGGTCCTTTGCTGTTGTTCTGGGATTGATTTGCACTTTTCACAACAAAGTAGCTTAATCTCTAGGAGACAGAACGCGTGCTGCTGAGTCTACTGTAGACCTTCATTGCAAAACAGGGTGTTTTAATCAATTATTTGGTGACATATAAATATACTGTATTTAGTATAGTTTTATGTAAAAAGTTTAACATTTTAATTTTTCTGGAATTCTTTGAGGATGTTCCTGGCCTTGCTCCCCTGAGGAGCCTTCACTGATGTAAACATTGGGTTCTTGATAAAAACAGAACCATCACATTGAACACAACACATGCTTTAAGCGAACAACTTCAGATGTCTGGCTGTCATAAGTAAAGGATTAAGCAAGTTCTGTAGCTATGTTTCTGTCATTTCCTCCTGTTCCTCTAAAACTATACCCTGGTCCCAGATATTTTTGTGCTGTCTTGCTATTTTTTTGGTGTCAATGGCCATAGGACTTAGCAAGACAGCATAAACAGATCTGGGACCAGGCTAATCAAAATAGCAATTTCTGCTGACTAGGGTTGATCTTTTTATTTTCTCAGGTGAAGTCTTCCTGAACGAGACATTCGTGATGATGGGGCCACTCAGCAAGGCGGACTGAGGGGGATCTGGCTAGATGTTTTTCCATTCTAGTTTGCTTTCATTTCACCATTTTTGCTCTTTCATGAGCACCTGCATTTCAGAGGAGCACCTGCATTTCAGAGGCGCACCATCATTTCAGAGGAGCATCATCATTTCGGGGGAGCACCATCATCAGAATGACTGTCTCTTTCAACCTTTGTGTCATCAACATTTTGTTTGTAACTGGTGGGTTTTACTTTGAATGTGACTCATCTATCTGCCTGTTTTGTCTGTCGGTCCATATGTCAGGTGGTTAAGAACAATACTTAATGCCAGGGCTCTCCAACCCTGTTCCTGGGGAGCTACCGTCCTGTAGGTTTTTTGCTCCAACCCTGATCTAGCACCCCTGATTCTAATAATTAGCTGGTTGATACGCTGAATCAGGTTAGTTCACAACTGGGGTTGAAACAAAAACCTACAGGAGGGTAGCTCTCCAGGAACAGGGGTGGCGAGCCATGCGTTAGGCCAACAACTATTGTAAACATTGTATTTTGTAAGCAGTATCTAGTGTGAAATGTACCGTGTGCAAATACTAGTCAGATCTTTAGTAATGCCCGATTCAGACCTCTGTAACTCTGTTTTTGCCTGTTGATTCACAGCCTAC
The DNA here is from genome assembly GCF_036934945.1 of Oncorhynchus masou masou. Lineage (NCBI taxonomy): Eukaryota > Metazoa > Chordata > Actinopteri > Salmoniformes > Salmonidae > Oncorhynchus > Oncorhynchus masou. The sequence goes on from NC_088238.1 coordinate 43,331,628, forward strand.
AGCAGCCTGGAGCTGGTCTCCAGTACTGGTAAGAGCGCTACCCCTCCCCCTCCCTCTCTCTTGCTAATGTCTCCATTCATGTTATCAAAGGGACCCATCTGCCTCTCACCAGTTTTACACAATCCTCATAGTTATGTGATCAACATGGGTCGGCGTGGGAGTCTCAACTGTAATTGACAATCAGTGGTGGCACCTCCGGGTCCTTTACATTTTTCACTCCAATGTTTCAGGCGGTACATATCAATTAATAGTGTGTTACGGCCTGATTTAATTGGACCAGGAATACCGTAGAAAAATGTTTTGCAACTGGAAAACAAATATGTGTTCTCAGGCCGCCCCTCCCAGTCTAATATACTGTAGGGTTCTTCTCTCTCCCAGCTCATTGTGGACGATCTCCCCAAGTCCTGGAGGCTGCGAGAGGAGAGATCAGAAGCTTTGTGCACCGCAGCTCGTCCTACCGCCCTCGGCCCTTCTACTGTAGTTGGATTATCAAGGCACATGTAGGAGAGTCTGTTATTCTCAGGTAATGTCTCCCCACTCGCTGTCTTACCGCTGTCTTAGGGGCTTATTTGGTGGGTCAGGGTGCATCAACGTTTGTCCCCAAAACAACTTCTAGTCTAGTCCTAAACCCTCTTGGCACTAGTGTACACCTGAAGGATTTAGGTAGGCGTAAGCAATTGGAGGAAGAGTTTGTACAGCCTGTCAGTGGTGGAGCTACTACCATGTTCTTTAAATATACTTATCCAATACTTTCAGATCTACATGAAGTGCCCAGGGTGTACGGTGTAGGGGTTGTGTCCGGACTGGACTTTAGAAATGTCACATTGTGTAAAGGAAAATGGCTTCATTGCCAAATAATGTAGTTTTTGATTGTTTGCTTACTTCTTTATCTATTTTTTTCCCGTCGATCTCTCAGTTTCTCCCAGTTTTCCACACGGTGTAAGAAGGAATGGGTCTCGGTGACGTCATCGACTGGCAAGCCCATTACCCTCTGTGGTTCCGACCTGCCGAAACCCATGGAGTTGATGGGGGGAAACATTACAGTGAAGCACCACTTCCTGCCACACTTATTCCCTGTGTCTGCGTTCCGCCTGGGCTATGTCAGAGGTATGGTGCCGTGATGTTAGGCTATATCACTTGTTAATCATCACCTAGTAGACTCGTTATAACTCTCTTTGAGTACCAGGAAATTTAATATAGCTAATAGAAATATCAGCTCTGCTCCCTCTCTCCCCCTTTCCCTGCCACTCCTCTCTCTCTAGACTCCGGGGACTGTACGGGTGTGGACTTTGAGTGTTTGGGCGGGCGCTGCCTGCCCCTGTCGTGGCGTTGTAACGGCCGGGTGGAGTGCCTGGGTGAAGGGGTGGGACTGGGCATAGACGAGCAAGACTGTGATGGAGAGATGAAGATCCTGAATTTGGATCCTGAGCATGGCAAAACAGTGGTGGCCACCGCCACACCAGAGTCCTACAGGGCGCGGGAGACCGGAAGAGAGAAGAACGGGGGGAGTAACAGCAGAGGGAGGGATTGGGAAACAGTAGGGAAGGCACCGGGCAAGCTGGAAAAAGAGGAGGAGGAGACAGAGAAGCAAGTAGATGTGAATGGGGACCACACCAAGGAAAAGGAGCCAACCAATCCTATATATGACTTCTGGCAGTTCCAGGCTCACAGAGCCCACCCCAGTGTGACCCGGGCCCCCGTTGAGTGGCCCTGCGGGGGCCTCCTCCAGGCCTTTTATGGGACGTTCACCCCTCCTGCCATCAGAGGCCCCTCTCTGTTCTGTGTGTGGACCCTGGACCCCCAGGAGTCTAGGCCTCTGAAACTGGACCTGCGGCTGCTGGAGCTGGGGCCTGGAGACACGGTCACCATCACTGACAGACAGCAGGGCACCGGGGAACTCCTCAAAACTGTGAGTGTGCCTGGGGGTGTGTTTGTGTCTTAGAGTTAGGTAAAGTGGCCCCTTATAAACTGATACGGGGTCAGATATTATTTAATTACTCTCGGATTGAAAGTAGGCTAGTCTTGATCTGTGGTGAAAGCCAACTTCTACCTCTAGAGTTTGTTACAAGACTGATCAGTTCAGTTACCCAAGTTAATTTACTCATTCTAATCATTTCACCATCTTCCCTTTCCCTTTGTGACAGATCACCAGCGCGTCCAATTACAAGACCATCCAGGTCGAGTCCCGGACCGGCCTCCTCTCCCTGACCTATCGTACGCTCCCCGGCTCTGAGGGGCTGGGCTTCAACGCCACCTACCGTGTCGGGGGCTACTGCCCCCCCTGGGAAGGTAAATGTGGGGGTGCCGAGGGGGGCTGCTACACCCAGGAACAGAAGTGTGACGGGCACTGGGACTGTCCCGAGACGGGACATGACGAAGCAGGGTGCAGGGGATGTCCCCGGGACCAGTTTGCCTGTGGAGTGGCTGGGCAGAGGGCACTGCTGGTGGGGCATAGCTTCCTAGGGCATCCGGTGTGTTTCCCTGCCAAGGAGAGGTGTAACTACCAGCTGTACTGTTCTGATGGGAGTGATGAGAGAGACTGTTCTATATGTCAACCTGGGACCTTCCACTGCGACAGTGACAGGTAGAGGAGTGTGTGTGTGTGTGTTTTGGGGGGGGTTATTTTTCTGCCAATGAAATCCTTATAATTGAGATTCTTCAAAGCGTCAGATGACATGGCCTCCACAATCACCCGACCTCACCCAAGTTCAGATGGTTTGGGATGAGTTGGACCGCAGAGTGAAGGAAAAGCAGCCAACTAGTGTTCAGCATATGTGGGAACTCCTTCAAGACTGTTGGAAAAGCATTCCAGGTGAAGCTGGTTGAGAGAATGCCAAGAGTGTACAGCGCTGTCATCAAGGCAAAGGGTGGCTACTTTGAAGAATCTCTGATATAAAATAGATTTTGATTTGTTAAAACACTTTTTTGGTTACTACATGATTATATATATATATATACATACACACACAGTGGGGCAAAAAAAGTATTTAGTCAGCCACCAATTGTGCAAGTTCTCCCACTTAAAAAGATGAGAGAGGCCTGTAATTTTCATCATAGGTACACTTCAACTACGACAGACAAAATGAGAAAAAAAATCCAGAAAATCACATTGTAGGATTCTTAATGAATTTATTTGCAAATTATGGTGGAAAGTAAGTATTTGGTCACCTACAAACAAGCAAGATTTCTGGCTCTCACAGACCTGTAACTTCTTCTTTAAGAGGCTCCTCTCCTCTGTCCTCCACTCGTTACCTCAAATTTATTTATATAGCCCTTCGTACATCAGCTGATATCTCAAAGTGCTGTACAGAAACCCAGCCTAAAACCCCAAACGGCAAGCAATGCAGGTGTAGAAGCACGGTGGCTAGGAAAAACTCCCTAGAAAGGCCAAAACCTAGGAAGAAACCTAGAGAGGAACCAGGCTATGTGGGGTGGCCAGTCCTCTTCTGGCTATGCCGGGTGGAGATTATAACAGAACATGGCGAAGATGTTCAAATGTTCATAAATGATCAGCATGGTCAAATAATAATAATCACAGGCAGAACAGTTGAAACTGGAGCAGCAGCACGGCCAGGTGGACTGGGGACAGCAAGGAGTCATCATGTCAGGTAGTCCTGAGGCATGGTCCTAGGGCTCAGGTCCTCCGAAAGAAAGAGAGAATTAGAGAGAGCATACTTAAATTTACACATGACACCGGATAGGACAGGAGAAGTACTCCAGATATAACAAACTGACCCTAGCCCCCCGACACACAAACTACTGCAGCATAAATACTGGATACAGCATAAATAGCCGTATTAATGGCACCTGTTTGAACTTGTTATCAGAATAAAAGACACCTGTCCACAACCTCAAACAGTCACACTCCAAACTCCACTATGGCCAAGACCAAAGATCTGTCAAAGGACACCCGAAACAAAATTGTAGACTTGCACCAGGCTGGGAAGACTGAATCTGCAATAGGTAAGCAGCTTGGTTTGAAGAAATCAACTGTGGGAGCAATTATTAGGAAATGGAAGACATACAAGACCACTGATAATCTCCCTCGATCTGGGGCTCTACGCAAGATCTCACCCCGTGGGGTCAAAATGATCACAAGAACGGTGAGCAAAAATCCCAGAACCACACGGGGGGACCTAGTGAATGACCTGCAGAGAGCTGGGACCAAAGTAACTAAGCCTACCATCAGTAACACACTATGCCGCCAGGGACTCAAATCCTGCAGTGCCAGACGTGTCCCCCTGCTTAAGCCAGTACATGCCCACGCCCATCTGAAGTTTGCAAGAGAGCATTTGGATGATCCAGAAGAAGATTGGGAGAATGTCATATGGTCAGATGAAACCAAAATACCATACCTACTGTGAAGCATGGGGGTGGAAACATCATGCTTTGGGGCTGTTTTTCTGCAAAGGGACCAGGACGGCTGATCCGTGTAAAAGAAAGAATGAATGGGGCCATGTATCGTGAGATTTTGAGTGAAAACCTCCTTCTATCAGCATGGGCAATGAAGATGAAAAGTGGCTGGGTCTTTCAGCATGACAATGATCTCAAACACACCGCCCGGGCAACAAAGGAGTGGCTTCGTAAGAAGCATTTCAAGGTCCTGGAGTGGCCTAGCTAGTCTCCAGATCTCAACCCCATAGAAAATGTTTGAAAGTCCGTGTTGCCTAGTAACAGCCCCAAAACATTACTGCTCTAGAGATCTGCATGGAGGAATGGGCCAAAATATCAGCAACAGTGTGTGAAAACCTTGTGAAGATTTACAGAAAACGTTTGACCTCTGTCATTGCCAACAAAGGGTATATAACAAAGTATTGAGATAAACTTTTGTTATTGACCAAATACTTATTTTCCACCATAATTTGCAAATTAATTAATTAAAAATCCTACAATGTGATTTTCTGAATATTTTTTTGTCATTTTGTCTGTCATAGTTGAAGTGTACCTATGATGAAATTTTAGGCCTCTCTCATCTTTTTAAGTGGGAGAACGTGCACAATTGGTGGCTGACTAAATACTTTTTTGCCCCACTGTGTGTGTGTATATATACAGTATATATATATATATAACACACAAAATAGATTATTTTTGAGAACTAACAATCATCAAAATAAAATATAGACAGTGAAAGAGAAATTGAAATTTTTAAAAGTAAGAATTTAGCAGTATTGATTTTATTTGGTTTGAGCAAAAATAACACCGTGTTGGCCATGGCAAATTTCTCTCAACTCCATGGATAAATGTGTAGAATTGCAGGACGTTGGCTTAAAAATGTCTACACTGCCAAGATGGGGGGGTCTCAAAGAATTCTCAAATTCACGGGGATAACTGTTCCCATTGTGACACCCCCTACCATGCCCACCATCTAAGCCCCTTTTTGATCCCGAAAAAAACTTAGTGTGTGTGTGTGTATTCATTTAATGTTTGTTAGTGAGCTTTGATATGTGTGTTAGTGTAGTTTCGACGTGACATGCGTTTGGTGTGTTTCGATGTGTGTGTATACCCCACCTGAACTGTTTATGCCTCTGCCCCAGGTGTGTTTTTGAGAGCTGGCGCTGTGACGGCCAGCTGGACTGCAAGGACGGGACAGACGAGCTGAACTGCACCGTGACCCTACCTCCCAAGGTCGTCACCTGCGGGGGCCTCCTCCAGACCTTCTATGGGACGTTCTCCCCTCCTTCCATCAGGGGCCCCCCTCTGTTCTGTGTGTGGACCCTGGACCCCCAGGACTCTAGGCCTCTGAAGCTGGACCTGCGGCTGCTGGAGCTGGGGCCTGGAGACACGGTCACCATCACTGACAGACAGCAGGGCACCGGGGAACTCCTCAAAACTGTGAGTGTGCCTGGGGGTGTGTTTGTGTCTTAGAGTTAGGTAAAGTGGCCCCTTATAAACTGAAACAAAGTCAGATATTTATTTTTTTAAATAAGAGAGTAGGATGGTCTGATCCTAGATCTGTGGTTAATGCCAACTTTTCTACCTCTGAAATCACTGGGAAAGTTAATATAACCAAGTTGATTTACTCTATCTAATCACTTCACCCTCTCCCTCCCTTTCCCTCTGTGACAGATCACTAATGCGTCCAATTACAAGACCATCCAGGTCGAGTCCCGGACCGGCCTCCTCTCCCTGACCTATCGTACGCTCCCCGGCTCTGAGGGGCTAGGCTTCAACGCCACCTACCGTGTTGGGGGCTACTGCCCCCCCTGGGAAGGTAAATGTGGGGGTGCCGCAGGGGGCTGCTACACCCAGGAACAGAAGTGTGACGGGCACTGGGACTGTCCCGAGACGGGACATGACGAAGCAGGGTGCAGGGGATGTCCCCGGGACCAGTTTGCCTGTGGAGTGGCTGGGCAGAGGGCACTGCTGGTGGGGCATAGCTTCCTAGGGCGTCCGGTGTGTTTCCCTGCCAAGGAGAGGTGTAACTACCAGCTGTACTGTTCTGATGGGAGTGATGAGAGAGACTGTTCTATATGTCAACCTGGGACCTTCCACTGCGACAGTGACAGGTAGAGGATGGTCTGTGAGGGTGCGTGGTGTGTTTTTGATGTGTGTAAGTGTATACACCATCTTGACCGTTTGTCTCTTCCCCAGGTGTGTGTTTGAGAGCTGGCGCTGTGACGGCCAGGTGGACTGCAAGGACGGGACAGACGAGCTGAACTGTTCCGTGACCCTGCCTCGGAAGGTCATCACCGCGGCAACCGTTGGCAGCTTGGTCTGTGGGCTGTTGCTGGTCATCGCTATGGGCTGCACCTGCAAGCTTTACTCACTGCGCACCCGAGAATACAGGTATCCCTCATGCACCTCACACGTCAGGTTTACTACTTGTTGATGCTTCATCACCCACAAATGCCTCCCTTGATCTGTGTCCAAATTGTCTTATTGGACCAGACACCCATATGTTTCTGTCTGTCTTCCTCCTGCAGTATGTTTGCTCCAATCAGCCGCCAAGAGGCGGCGCTGATCCAGCAGCAGGCTCCTCCCTCCTACGGTCAGCTGATTGCCCAGGGCATCATCCCTCCAGTGGAGGACTTCCCCACAGAGAACCCCAATGAGGTGAGAGCCTAGTAACAGGTCTAGGATCAGCTAGCAGTCCCCCAATCCTAACCCTAAGTGACCTTAGATCAGGAACTAACAACAACTTTGTTCCACTGTGCTCTGATTGGAGCACAATTAATTGAAGGCCTCAAATAACAGATTACTTGAGATTTGGTTTCCTTCCTTTACAAGAGGAATCCACCACTAACTTAGTTTATTTGAAATCTCCTCAGTAGGACTGTCGGTCCTCTGACTCCTCATGAGTAGCCTTATCTGACCTACCAGAGGCACTGAGGGTTCAGCTTCACTGGTTGACTCAATATCCTCAGCCTGCATGATGAAAGTAGCAGCAGGAGCATGGTCTGATAGATTGAGTTACACCAGAGCCTGTAGGAGTGCTGATCTAGGATCGGTTTAGCTTTTTAGATCGTAATGAGTAATATTATACGGACAGGGGGGATCTGATCCTAGAGCTGTCTGATTAGCTGCTGCAGACAGCTGAAGGAGGTCAAGAGGACTAACTAAAACAATGTGCTCTCTGTGTTTCACTGTGTTGTAGCTTCTTTTAATGGTGATCTTACGCAAATCATAAACTTAAATGATAATGTTAAGAAATAAGCTTATTTCTTATAGCACATTTTCAAGTTCAACAAATGAACTGCCTCTCTGTCTCTGTTTCTCTTTCTCTCTCTCCCCCCATCAGTCTTCCTCTCTTACTCTGAGAGGTATCCTCCAGCTCCTCAGACAGGACACCGCCAACTCTCCACGTCGCCGCCGCCGGCCCCGATTCGTCCGCCGTGCTGTCCGTCGCATGCGGAGGTGGGGCTTAATCCCTAGAACCGCCTCCAGGCCCTCCCAGCCTTCTAGTTCCACCCCCAGCAGACAGATCCCACCTCTACTGGTGCAGAGCCCAGTCAATCAACTCCCGCAACTTCCTCATTGGCTGTGGAAGCCGTCAATCTGCCGTTGCCACAGAAACTAGGCTTGCTCCCTCAGACGGTGCAGCACCCACCACCGCCGCCTCCCGCCTCCCTTCCTCCACCCCTCGTCTCTATCCCAGCCACCCCCCAGAGCTTCCCTGTGGCTGCCCCTCCCACCCCCAGTAGCCCCTCCCTGGCCTCGCTCTTTCACTCTCTGGGGCGCGGTATCTCTCGCTTCCGCGCCTCACCGTTCTCCTCCTCCCCCACCAACTCCCTGCCCCTCTCCGCATCCCCCTCTTTCTCCTCTTCGGAGGATGAGGTGCTGCTTATCCCCCTCTCGGAGGACATGACCTCGGAGGATGACGTCCCCCTGCTAACCCTTGATCCCTGACCTTATCCAAACGCCACCGCCATCCCCCTCCCTAAATGATGTGCACAGTGCTCGCGCACAGGAGCACTGCAAGGCTCTCCACTTCTCTGTGCTGATGTAGTGCCTTTTGAATTACATTGGGTTGGTTTTGACTGACTGTAGAAATCTAGTATTCAATGCTTTTATGTTATTGAGTGTGGGACCTCCTTGAGAAAGTGTATACGTGTGCCTGCCTCTGCGTGCGGGTAGTCATGAATGTGTGTAGTCTGAAAGTGGTGAACTTTGCACAGAGAATCTTCCTCCCACATCCTCATGCTCTAATATATCAGCTACTGTCAAATGAGTGATTTTGTTTTTAACACATGAAAGAGCTTGTCTTTATGTGACTCGTATGTGTGACTACGTCATGTGTGTTTTAGTATTTATGAGGGTAGGGCAGCAGTGTAAGGGTATGGAAGATGTTCTAATATTATAAGTTATACCCCCCCCCCCCCGTTTAAGTGCCTTGTTTAGAAGCTTCCTGCATATGATGAATTTGAATGATTACACACGCATACTGCATGCATACTGTCACAAATATGCTATATATACAAAAGTATGTGGACACCCCTTCAAATTAGTGGGCTCTGCTATTTCAGCCACACCTGTTGCTTGCCGGTGTATAAAATCGAGCACACAGCCATGCAGTCTCCAGTAGAATGGTCCTACTGAAGAGCTCAGTGACTTTCAACGTGGCACCGTCATTGAATGCCACCTTTCCAACAAGTCAGTTCTTCAAATTTCTGCCCTGCTAGAGCTGCACCAGTCAACTGCAAGTGCTGTTAATGTGAAGAGCAAACGTCTAGGAGCTTCAGCTGTGAAGTGGTAGGCCAGACCGAGTGCTGAAGCGCGTTGCGCATGATAATCGATTGCAACACTCACTACCGAGTTCCAAACTGCCTCTGGAAGCAACGTCAGTCAGCACAATAACTATTCTTCGGGAGCTTCATGAAATGGGTTTCCATGGCAGAGCAGTTAAGAGTTGGCTGGACTGGTGTAAAGCTCTCCACCATTGGACTCTGGAGCAGTGGAAATGCGTTCTCTGGAGTGATGAATCACGCTTCACCATCAGGCAGTCCGACGGCAGAGGCCAGGAGAACGCTACCTGCCCCAATGCATAGTGTCAACTGTAAAGTTTGGTGGAGGAGGAGTAATGGTCTGGGGCAGCTTTTCATGGTTCGGGCTCTTTAGTTCCAGTGAAGGTAAATCTTGAAACTACAGCATTCAATGACATTGTAGACAATTCTGTTCTCCCAACTTTGTGGCAACAGTTTGCGGAAGGCCCTTTCTAGTTTCAGCATGACACTGCCCCCGTGCACAAAGGGAGGTCCGTACTGAAATTGTTTGTCTCGATCGGTGTGGAAGAACTTGACTGGCCTGCACAGTCCTGACCTCAACCCCATCGAACACCTTTGGGATGAGTTGGAATGCAGACTGCGAGCCAGGCCTAATCGCCTAACATCCGTGCCCGACCTCACTAATGCTCTCGTGGCTGAATGGAAGCAAGTCCCCGCATCTAGTGGAAGCAAGTTCCAACATCTAGTGGAAAGCCGTCCCAGAAGAGTGGAGGCTGTTATAGCAGCAAAGGGGGGGACCAACTCCATGTTAATGCCCATAATTAATAGAATGAGATGTTCGACGATCAGGTGTCCACATACTTTTGGTCATGTAGTGTGTGTGTATATATATACACAAAAAGGCACACCTACCTTCTCACAGACAGACTGTTTTATATTGCTTTTATAATTGATAAATTCCATGCAGTTCTGCAAACTGGCAATAATTTTGGGGACCCTCCTGGTTAGTGTATGTAACTTGTGTGTGTAATGTATGCACTTAAATGTGATGTATGAATGTTTATAATGTAATTCTCTAGTACACATTGTGTCTAGACTCACAAGATGATCTCTCTCAGTGCCTGAGGTTGGGTTAGACTTGTGCAGTGCACGCAGAACGACGAGGCCCCCAGGGGCAGCAGGCACAACAAACTTGACTTGAAGTCTCACCCCTTTGTGAATCCAACCCACTCTACCACACTTTGACACGATGAACAAATAGGGCATGAAGCGGTGTTTCAGTGTGCCATTTGTATATCATATTCTTTTGTTTTTTTCTCTTGCTTTTGTCCTCCAGAAATTTACTTTCAATTTTATTTTCTTATTGTTCTGTTTACCTGGTTGTACTGAATGTATTCAATTATACATGGAGTGGTTGGACGATTGCAATCTAATAATAAGATTGTAGTGATTTTTTATTTTTTTTTTTAAATAGGGTCTATTTCACTGTACATAGGCAAAGATATGAACGAATCCACAGAGATTAAACAATTTGCACTTTTATTTGGACGTGTGTGTGTGTGTGTGTGTGTGTGTGTGTGTGTGTGTGTGTGTGTGTGTGTGTGTGTGTGTGAGAGAGAGAGGGAGAGGTGTGGGTCAAAGAAGTGAAAGTGCAATGTTAGGAAAAGTAAAGAAGTGGTAAGTTTTTAGATAAGGTGGGTCTATAAGCCATTGTCCTCTGTCTTCTGGGAATGTATCAAAGGCATGTCACATCCAGTCTCTCGAGAAGAGCCCCGGGGAACCATGACGACAGTACATTTAAATACCTGGGTGTCAATGGTGGAGAGCTGTTTGGTCGCTTGCACCGTTAGGAGAAGAGTGAAGCCGAGTCGGGAGGAAAAGCCATTACATTTACAGAAGAATACTGATGAGTATGTTGAGGAATGTCATTTAATTTAGAAAATTCTGCACTCAATTTTTGATGGGGTCGGCGCAAGGCGTTCCCAGGTAATTAGAACCGAACCATGAAGCAGAACCGATTCAGTTCAAATTGTCTAGATTAATTTAAAATAGCAGAGGAGAAAGTGGTCCACTATACAGCACTTTTTGACTAATAGCAAGGGGGAATTGAAAAACTTCGATTTAGGCTTACCCTTTTCATGAAGTTGTGTAGAAAAGTTATGGAGACTCATTTCGCAGTCTGAAACGGGCTCCTCTCGTGAAAAACAGGTCAGACTGATTCATTCAAGTGTCATTACATCAGTCAATACTTCAGTTGTATATTGACTCACCATTTATACATGTTTGAGTGAATACACTAAATGTTACATTATTACATTACATTATTGCACAATCGTGTCCAAGTGGACTGCTGAAATGCAGTAGTTTTCCGAAGATATATTTGGATTTCCCTCTAAAATCACCTCTAATCCCACATGTTTTTTAAACAACTAATTTAGGATTATCTTGTAGCATGTTAGCTTAGTCCTGCAACTAGCCATTCAAATGACCATTTATATGAACAATGTAGACCTATAATAGAAATCTGTAACATTAAAAGTAAAAGTCAAAATTGTTCATATAAATAGTCATTTAAATGGCTAGTTGCGGGATGAAGCTCGTAGCTGTTAGATCTACTGCTGATGTCATGTCAGTCCAACAGATCCGTCTCTGATCTCTTCCCCGAGATGAGGCTTCTGTGGAGCGGTGGCTCCTGTGGAAGGGCTATGATTATGCCTTCACCCCCCTCCCTCAGCAGGCCGTGGGTTTGGATGGTGGTGGTGGTCATATGGCTCCCTGGTGCTCTGGAGAAGTGTATCTTTGATGAGGTTCAGCAGTCGGTCACAGTGGTCACCACACCCACGGATCCAGACGGATCTCACCCTAAGACGACGGCCAGTAACAATGTCGGGCATCAGATTCGGCTTCCTGCTTCAGAGGACACAGCTAATCCTTTTCAAATTCCTTCATTTGCGCTTCAACTTTCTTCATCCCAGAGACACCACAGGAAGAGCACAAGAGAGCTGGCTCCACCCACAAACCATCCACAGCCAATCAGGATCCACACCTGGGTTCCGAGGGATAGCCCCGCCCTGTCTCAGGTGGAAAGCGAGAGACTGGAGCCAGCAGTCAGGGAGGCTGTGGGCATCATGTCCAACTTGCTGTCAGGTAGGGGATGAGTGTGTCTGTCTCTGTGTGCTGTGTGTTTGAGTGGATCTGTACTGCACAAAAATATAAACGCAACATGAAACAATTTCTAAGATTTACAGTTCATATAAGGAAATCAGTCTATTGAAATAATTCAATTAGGCCCTAATCTATGGATTTCACATAACTGGGAATACAGATATGCATCTGTTGCTCACAGATAACAACAAAAGGTAGTGGCGTGGATCAGAACCATTCAGTATCTGGTGTTACCACCATTTGCCTCATGCAGTGTGACAAATCTCCTTCACATAGAGTTGACAGGGTCTGTCTGGCCATGTCCGGACGGGGCCACAGTGTCTCCTGACCGCTCCTGTCTCAGCCTCCAGTATTTATGCTGCAATAGTTTGTGTTGGGGGGCTTGGGTCAGTCTGTTATATCTGGAGTATTTCTCCTGTCTCATCCGGTGTCCTGTGTGAATTTAAGTATGCTCCCTCTAATTCTCTCTCGCTCTCTCTCTCTCTCGGAGGACGTGAGCCCTAGGACCATGCCTCAGGACTACCTGGCATGATGACTCCTTGCTGTCCCCAGTCCACCTGGTCATGCTACTGCTCCAGTTTCAACTGTTCTGCCTGCGGCTATGGAACCCTGACCTGTTCACTGGAAGTGCTACTTTGTCCCAGACCTGCTGTTTTCGACTCTCTAGAGACAGCAGGAGTGGTAGAGATACTCTCAATGATCGTCTATGAAAAGCCAACTGACATTTACTTCTGAGGTGCTGACCTGTTGCACCCTCTACAACCACTGTGATTATTATTATTTGACCCTGCTGGTCATCTATGAACGTTTGAACATCTTGGCCATGTACTCTTATAATCTCCACCCGGCACAGCCAGAAGATGACTGGCCACCCCTCAGACCCTGGTTCCTCTCTAGGTTTCTTCCTAGGCCGTGCTTCTACATTGCGTTACTTGCTGTTTGGGGTTTTAGGCTGGGTTTCTGTACAGCACTTTGTGACATCAGCCGATGTAAAACGGGCTTTATAAATACATTTGATTGATTGATTGATTGATCAGGTTGTTGATTGTGGCCTGTGGAATGTTGTCCCACTTCAATGGCTTTGCAAAGTTGGTGGATATTGGAGGGAACTGGAACACATCGATCCTGAACATGTTCAATGGGTGACATGTCTGGCCAGTATGCAGACCATGGAAGAACTGGGACATTTTCAGCTTCCAGGAATTGTGTACAGATCCTTGTGACATAGGGCATGCATTATCATGCTGAAACATGAGGTGATGGCGGCGGATGAATGGAACGACAATTGGCCTCAGGATCTCTTCACGGTATCTCTGTGCATTGAAATTGCCATAGATAAAATGCAATTGTGTTTATTGTACGTAGCTCATGCCTGCCACCATAACCCAACTACCACCATGGGGCATTCTGTTCACAACTTTGACATCAGCAAACCACTTTCCCACACGATGCCATTCACGTGGTCTGCAGTTGTGAGGCCGGTTGGACGTACTGCCAAATTCTCTAAAATGATATTGGAGGCGGCTCATGGTAGAGGAATGAACATTCAACAGCTCTGGTGGACATTCCTACTGTCAGCATGCAAATTGCACGCTCCCTCAAAACTTGAGACATTGAGACATCTGTGGCATTGGGTTGTGTGACAAAACTGCACATTTTAGAGTGGCCTTTTATTGTCCCCAGCACAAGTTGCACCTGTGCAATGATCATGCTGTTTAAACAGCTTCTTGATATGCCACACCTGTCAGGTGCATGGATTATCTTGGTAAAGGAGAAATGCTCACAAACAAGAATGTAAACAAATTTGTGCGCAAAGGTTTAGAGACATAAGCTTTTTGTCTGTACGAAAAATGTCTGGTATATTTTATTTCAGCTCATGAAACATGGGACCAACACTTTACGTGTTGCGCTTCTATTTTTGTTCAGTGTATCTACTGTGTGTGAATGTTTCTCAGTAGGAACATTATTGTGTGTGGATGTTTGTCAGTAGGAACTTTTATTGTGTGTGTCTTTGACTGAGTCTTTGTGACTTTTGTGTCACGTTTGTGTGTAATAACAATGTAATGATGTAATCATGTGGGGATAACTAAGTATTTCACTGATAATTTAATACTTGCTGTCCCGACAGTAAACAGAGTCCCTGGTCATCTGCTGCTCAGCAGAAACATCAACAAGTACTGCAAATTCATATGGCGGAACGCCAACGCTGCCAACTATAACAAGTCTGTGTGTTACAACTGTATACCTCGCTATATGTGTGTATTTGTCCATTTCTTTACATAGTAAAACACTGTCTCTGTTTATACAGTATGTTTCTCTTGTCTTAGACTTTCTGATACAGTATATTGGATTTTCTACTGTTATTGGTCGGTGAATCATTTCAACCAATCAAAGATTTCCATTTCCGCAGGTGTGGCCGAGCCAATGAGAACTACAGGACGGAGACCTGTCTGGATGTCATTGTGAGTAGCAGCATCTGAACCCTCTCTCATATCACACAGAAAGGGAGATGCTGTGTTATTATTAGTCCTTTGATGGAAATCATGACCTGCCAGTGAGGATGCACCACCATTGATTGACAGATCCCAGATGATCACCTGAGGGGTTGTTCCGTGTACTCAGAGCCTGATGCACCAACCATGACTGTGATAAGGCCTGAGGGGGCGGGACTTCCTGACACTGACTTCCTACTTTACCTCCACGCACAGAGTACCGACAAGTGTCGAGCGGAGGTGAGGGGTCACAGCGGAGACCATGTTATGTTCTATGTAAATCAACTTAGTTGGTGACTGTCAACATAGCTCTGGTTGTCAGGTACAGATCTAAGATCAGCAGATATCCTTACCAGCATACCCTCACCAATGAAAAGCAATACGATCAGTAATGAACTCAGGTCATAAAATACGTTGACTGTCAATGTATCACTCTTTCCTCTTCGCTATTCATATATCCCAGCCCAGTGTGTTGGCCTATGCAGTGCACTGCCAGACTGACTCCCAGGGTCGACCTCTGGCTGGAGTGGTGGTCATCTGTAGGGACAGACTGACTGGGGAGGGATACAGCCACCAAGGCACTGTGCAGGTAAAATAATTGTAATTGTGTGTGTGTGTGAGATATAAATATATATATATATTTATATAAGTAAAAATAATTAGCATCTCCTTCTCTCCAGACAGTGATCCATGAGTTGTTCCATGCATTGGGTTTCTCCAAAGAACTCTTCAGCACCTGGAGAGACTGCTCCTACTCACAACGTCAGTAACCTTGCTTGTGTTATCATTTGGTATATTACATTTGTATTACAAGGCTATATTCTATTGTGGTACTTAAGAGTGTGTTTTTGTCCAATCCTTTCAGGTTAGATTTTTAGATTTTTCTCTTTCTGTTGTAAAGGTATCTGTTTTTGTTTTGCTGTGGGCTTGTTGTTGTGTTGTGTGGTTGTTGTGTGATTGAGTTATACTCGGTTGTGTTGTGTGGTTGTGTTGTGTGGTTATGTGATTCTGTGTTGTCTTATTGTGTTGTGTAGCTGGGATGGGCTGTTCCCCCCGGGGTCAGGTGACTAACACAGATGAGACAGGTCAGGTCAGGATCTACACCCAATCAGTGATCAGAGCCCTGCAGGAACACCTGTCATCTACTGACCCTGACCTGGGAGGACCACTGGAGAACCTGGTACGGACCCTGCCATGAGCCATTAACACACAATATATAGTAGTGCAGAAATATAGGCACTGTAGTCACACTCATGAAATACCGGACTCTCACACTTTATTCATATTATATATATTATATTGTGCTTTACCTTTCTCTAAATCCTGTGTGGCTCAGTCGGTAGAGCATGGCGCTTGCAACGCCAAGCGTCGTGGGTTCGATTCCCGCTGGGACCACCCATATGTAAAAGTAGTGGCCCCAGCCGACTTGTAAGTCGCTTTGGACAAAAGCGTCTGCTAAATGGGATATATTTAAATGGGATATATTTCTATCTACCTCATTACCCATAACTCCTTTCTCACACTTTTCTCTCTAAATCTCTCTCTTTCTCTCCCCTGCTCTTTAACACACACTCTGCCCCTCCGTCTCTCTTTCTCCACTCCACTCCCCATCTCCCAGGATGTAGGTTCTAGTGGTCTGTCCTCTCACTGGGAGTCCAGGGTGCTACAGGGTTCCATCATGGCTGCAACCCTGGGGGATCCAGCTATGGTGCGTGTCGACCCGGTCACCCTGGCCGCCCTACAGGACACGGGCTGGTACTCTGTCAACCACAGCCGAGCACAGGGCCTGGTGTGGGGAAAGGGTGAGGGACCCGCCTGTCCATTGAGACGGATATAACTGAACCAAACAGATGAGGGGTTTAGAAAGAATATCTGTCAAAGAGAAAGAGTGTAAGAGAGGAATATCATGTGGTATGAGTGATTCTGTGTGTTCCTGATTAATGGCCGTAGTGAATTATTGTTTGTGTATCTTTCGTAGGTGAGGGAGCAATGTTTGGATTACTGTCCACCTGCCATGACAACTCCTCCTCATTTTTCTGCACGGGCAGGTAGTGTTATTCTTTTATTTGAATATCCCACACTTAACCATACAATAAAAAATAAATCCCATTCTCCAACGTTGTCTAAAGCTGTCCAGGTCCTCTACCTCATTCTCTGTTTGACTTGTGTTCTCCATCGCTCAGTGGTTTAGGGTGTCATTATCTTCACCGCCACAAGGGGGAGTGCCAGACTGACGCTCACCTGGATGGGTGCCGCATTTACAAACCTCTAATGGTGGGTCTTCTGCATACTTGTTTACTTCAGTTTGACCGTTTCCCTGAACTCTGTTCTCCATGACAAAACAGTATTTCAAACTCTCTTCCTCAGCTTCACCTTCTCTCTCTATTTGAACTTCTCCCTCTTTTACTTCTCTCTCTGTGTTTTCCTAAGAGTGAGTGCTGGAAAGAGGATAATGAGAGAGAGACTGAAACAGAGTGGAGTGGAGAGTTGTACCGTATAGACAGCCGATGCTTCTTCTCTAACCTGAGCAGAGAGGTCAGTGTGTGTGTATTTTATGTGGACTCACACTGCATATATTTGTGAAAAGGTGTATGAAGGTGACACCTACCCATTTATTTTATTTTCTATCTCCTCTCTCTGTCAGAATGTCTCCCTGTCTGTCAGTGACTCTGTGGTGGGGCGTTGTTATAGACACAGGTGTACTGGGCTGAACCGGTATCAGATACAGGTGTCTGGCTCTGACTGGTTGGACTGCCCAGTAGGAAGCACCATTGAGGTAAACTTTTGAGCATACACCGATTTTGCCATTTTGGCCATTAGATTCTACCATGATTTGACATGATTTCTCATTCATTCAGGTGACAGGTTACAGGGGGCTAGTTGCATGTCCTGACAAGAGGTTGTGTTATTACCCTGACATTGGTCTCTCCATCGACAACCAGGACCCCCACTCTCCAGCTGCCTCTACTAAAGGCACAGTGACTACTGAGAAGTGAGTATGGATGAGTACGAAGTATTTCAGTATCTTTGGTATGGCACAATATGAACTTGCAATGTTGTTATTTTGTTAAGGTTTAAGTGGTCTTTCACTTTCTCAGAGCGCAATACATAACTTATTTATCAGTATAAATAAAGTGTTTATTTTCTTATCTTCTCTCCCTCAGCGATCCCCTGTTATATCAGAACACAATCCCTGACCCGAGCCTGACCTTTGACCCTGCCCCTACTTGTGCAGAACCAGGGGTCAGTACAGACACCACGTTGGCTGCAGTCCTGGTGGTCAGTGCTGCTGTCGGTCTCCTGGCTGCCCTGATGGTGGTCTACAGGAGGTACCGCTTCTCCAGAGTCAGGGTGCATGCTGCCCCTGAGGCTCCCAGGGTTCTGCAGTTGCACTCGACCCAAAGTGATTCAAATAACTGCTAATGGAAACTGGGTGTCCATTATAGCACAGTCTTGTGCACTGGTGTAAATGGTTACTTAATCAAGTAGGTGGTGTTTGTACATTATTTATCAGAGGGGGAAATTGACTATTTGTTAAGTTGAACTGTACAAATGAAAAAAGTACACTAGAGTAAAGAGCAATGCGATGCTGAGGTGTTCTAATTGTCCCATGGATTTGTTGTTCAACATGGATTTAGCTTTAACACTATGTTAACCTGAAATAACAATGAATTATGTGAGCGTTTTCTGTGTCTTATCCCTGTGGTATACATTTTACTTGTACAAATTGACATATGTAAATTTTGCCCTATTTATTTTTTATACATATCTGTTGCCATGGTGATGTTCTCTGGAATCCCCCTTAGATAAGTCAGAGCAGGGAAGGTTCCAGGCATAAGGGACATAAGCGGTAAGCCTTCTCTTAGGCCTCCAATCACCCCCCAACCCCAAAAAAACAAAAACAAAAAAAATTATATATATTTTTTTATATGAACTAAATATACACTACAGTTCAAAAGTTTGGGGTCACTTAGAAATGTCCTTGTTTTTGAAAGGAAAAGCTCATTTTTTTGTTCATTAAAGTAACATCAAATTGATCAGAAATACAGTGTAGACATTGTTAATGTCAAATTTTATCTTGTTATGTCAGTCACTGACAGTCACTCAATTAACCAGCTAACAATTTTTTAATTGGTAAGTTAGTCTAGCCACCTATCTAAACTTGTAATAATGGCTAAATACTGACCAGGCACGCAGGACAAAAGCCCAGGGGCCCCTATAATAAGTCACTCTGGATAAGAGCGTCTGCCAAATGACTTAAATGTAAATGTATTGACTTTGTTAGTCACTCTCAGTCAGATATCATTAACAGAGCATAAGTCATGGCACGTGTAGAATTGCAAGAATTATGCTTTAAAACTGAAAAAAATGTCTCTCCCCATGGAAAAATGGGTAGAATTGCAGATAATTAGCTGTAAAACTGAGAAAAAGCAGTGTCTTGCCCCATGGCATTTAAAAAAAAAAAATATCATGAAATTTGAAATAATATTGTAAAGACAATTATCCGCCCCATGACAAAATGTGTAGAGTTGCAGGAAATTCACTTTAAAACGTACATTTAATCTCTGCCATAAAGAGGGAGGGTCACTAAAATGTTTTGCAGACTCAAATGTTTTGCTTGCTTAGGGCCCCCCCAAAAGGCTAAAACGGGCCCTGAGTCAGAGAATGTCAGTTGATAGAAATTAATCTGCAGTGACTGGGATCTGTCATGCTCAATGATCAAGATAATTATAATGTTGGACAGTCATGAAACATGACAACATGCACAGGTGCTCGTCTCTAGGAATCAGTTCAGCAGCACAAAGTATAACAATACACGTTTCAAACACTAGCTCGGAGTAAAATAGTAGAGCATCAACAGCATGCATTTCCTTCATACCATGTGACTTCTCGTAAATGTCAGGTGAAAAAGAAAGTGAAATCTAGCTATGTTGGAAAAACACGTACAAGAGATAGTCGAGGAGCAAATCGGCTTCTCTTATTCATATCCCACAGTCCGTCCTGTGTGTATGAGGCAACGACTGAGAGACAGTGGAGAGAGAGAGCAACACGATGACAACCCAGCAGCAGGAGGGTGAGAAGCGCTATGACCCCAAAGACACCACGCTCAAGTTCGTCACTAGACACGATGATATTAGTAAAATGTATCTAAGCCTCTCTTGCTCAACCGTAGTTTATGATTTCAAGTAAAATAGGAATTGCTTAATAGGTCATGGAATTTTGTATGCAGATTTGAAAGTATTAATTTGATTGTATAGCTTGAATATACAGTAAATGAAATATACAGGTAACTGCCAAAATAATGGAAACACCAACAAAGTGTCTTAATAGGGCGTTGGGCCACCAGGAGCCGCAAGAACAGCTTTAATACGCCTTGGCATAGATTATGCAAGTGTCGAACTCTATTGGAGGGATGCGAACTATGTCCCCTATGAACTGCGCGCGTGCGCGGCCGCGCAGCTTCTGCCAGGATTGCCGGCACAGAAGAAATGTCATGCCGCGCAGAGACGCAAGAGATTGAATGTCACTGAGTTCGCCCCATTAGTTTTCTCTATTTAGATCAACGTTTTTTCCTGTGATCGAATCAACATTATATCAGCCACTTTTCAATGTAATTAACCAAAAGAAATCTAACTTTGCAAGACTGAGTCTTTGATTTTGTTGTGGGCAAAGCCAGAGCGCAACGGAGTAGAATTCTATTGGCGGGGGTAGTACACGAGCGCTCGTTCAATCACCCGCGAATGAATGCGTTTTTCAGATCAGTTCAGATCAGAGCGCAGTGCCGCGGGTGTCCCCATTTGTTGATATTCTTTTCTAGTAAACAAGTTATTAGCCCAAGTGTAGATAAATATAGGTTTATCAAGGAAGAGTTATTGCTTCCTACAAGAGCACAAAACATGTAGGCTACATTTCAAGCTGTTTTTGAAAAGCCAGTCAGGTCAAAAGCTCATGTCTTAATTAAAGGGACAGTGTTGTATTTTGAGACATGCTTGAATATGCAAATAAGCCAATAGGCAGAGGTGTAACCTACATTGTCTGATTCTCTGTATGGCAATAATAAATAATTGTACTTTGAAAAGTGGTTTCTTCATCATAAAACACAATACAATGCACTTTATAGTCACCTACTTGGAGTGGCGATTTTAGCATGTCTTGGTGGGGCAAAAACAAAAAAGTGGGATGCATGTCAGCAAAGCCACTACACAACACTAAACAATACATTCATTGAGGCCTCCCGAGTGTCACAGTGGTAGAAATGTGCCTCCCCCTAATGTGTAGTGGGCCGGGCACATGCATGCTGACACAGTCGCCAGGTGCCTTCCAGGTTAAGCGGGCATTGTGTTAAGAAACAGTGCAGCTTGTTTGGGTTGTGTTTCGGAGGACACACGGCTCTCGACCTTCGCCTTTCCGGAGTCTGTACAGGAGTTGCAGTGATGAGACAAGACTGTAACTATCAAATGGATACCATGAAATTGGGGAGAAAAAGAGGTAAAAAATGTTTTATTAATTGCACTATAACGGTGACAAACTGTTAGGGCCTACATAAAGTTGTCCCAAAGCAGGCCCAACATCTTACCACTGCTACACCTGGCTATCAGCGGAGCCTTGTCTGGCAGCCAAACTGTTCATTCAGCCTCATTTACTGCCTTAAAAAAACACAGCTGATATGGCTGACTTGCTTAAACAAATGTGGTTTCTAATGACAATTAAGATGTACAAACTATGACATAAGGGGACGCAAAGCGGATAAGAGGCAATCCGTAATTTTGATTAAGACATTAATGAGCAAGCTAGGATGGATGTCGTCAATATAACTACTCAGCACTTTTGAAATGTACAGCGACAGAATTCAGAACATTGACCATTCTTACAGTGTTCTCCCTGTACACCAAGTCAGAACCGTAGGATAAATAAAGGGGGTATATAAGCAGACAATGAAAGCTCTTACAATATTCAATGATTACATTTCTCTAAAACAGGTTATAGGCTACATGTGCACCACCAAGTCAGAACAGTAGGCCAAAATGAAGAGGGTTAAATAGACCCAATTATTAGGGGGAGGCACATTTCTTGTCCATTATAATAACATCAAATTCATCAGAAATACAGTGTGGACATTGTTAATGTTGTAAATGACTATTGTAGCTGGAAACAGATGGTTTTTAATGGAATATCTACATAGGCGTACAGAGGCCCATTATCAGCAACTACTACTCCAGTGTTCCAATGGCACGTTGTGTTAGCTCATCCAGGTTTATCAGTTTAAAAGGCTAATTGATCATTAGAAACCCTTTTGCAATTAAGTTAGCACAGCTGAAAACTGCTGTTCTGATAAAAGAAGCAATACAACTGGCCTTCTTTAGACAAGTTGAGTATCTGGAGCATCAGCATTTGTGGGTTTGATTACAGGCTCAAAATGTCCAGAAACAAAGACCTTTCTTCTGAAACTCATCAATCTATTCTTGTTCTGAGAAATGAAGGCCATTGCCAAGAAACTGAAGATCTCGTACAACGCTGTGTACTACTCTCTTCACAGAACAGCACAAACGGGCTCTAACCAGAATAGAAAGAGGACTGGGAGGCCCCGGTGCACAACTCAGCAAGAAGACAAGAACATTAGAGTGTCTAGTTTGAGAAACAGACGCCTCACAAGTCCTCAACTGGCAGCTTCATTAAATGGTACCCTCAAAACACCAGTCTCAGCGTCAACAGTGAAGAGGCGACTCCGGGATGCTTGCTTTCTAGGCAGAGTTGCAAAGAAAAAGCCATATCTCAGACTGGCCAATAAAAATAAAAGATTAAGATGGGCAAAAGAACACAGACAATGGACAGAGGAACTCTGCCTTATTTGTATTTGTCTTTATTAACTCAATGATATATCTGTTTTTATATTGTTTGCAAACTGATATGTGAACACATATTGATGCCAAAATAACATGCAAAATACAAGTAAAATATAAATATAATTAATTAATGTCAAGCTCTTTAAAAAAAAAAGTCTCATGCAATGTAGGTCTACATTGAACACCCCATGTAGGCTACTGTAGGCTATATCAAAGTAATCCAAAGCTATTTCCAATGTTTTGGGATTTGCCACATTGGTTTTGTTGGTAGGCCTACATTATGCTCAAATAGCCACAATAGCTTATTGGCTAAAACATTAAGGGTACAGCCTCAATGTTCACTGTAAACACACCGGAAATTACAAAAACATTCCTGAAACATTGACATTTCCGCTCACGAGACCTAAACTTTGCTTAGTGCCGTAAAAATAATAGGGAACATTGGATGCAACACCATGTTTCCACGAGAAATTCCATCATTTGGTGTTTTGTTGATGGTGGTGGAAAACACTGTCTCAGGGGCCCACTCCAAAATCTCCCATAAGTGTTCAATTAGGTTGAGATCTGGTGACTGAACGCATGCGCACACACACACACACACACACACACACACACACACACACACACACACACACACACACACACACACACACACACACACACACACACACACACACACACACACACAATTTAAACCACCTATTGTATGCTCCTTTGAGACCTCTCTTTCAAAGTCATGGTTATCAAAATAATGGGCAACTCGGCATTTTTATACCCTAAACATGATGGGATGTTAATTGCTTAAAACTCAGGAACTACACCTTTGTGGAAGCACCTGCTTTCAATATACTTTGTATTCCTCATTTACTCAAGTGCTTCATTTATTTTGGCAGTTACCTACCTGTATGTTGTAAGATGTGTTAGAAGTTTTGGGAAAAATAGGATACAAATTACAATTTTATTCCAAATGCCAATTTGAACCACTTCTGTAGATATGTGTATATATATATATATATATATATACCTAATATATATATATTACGTTTTTTTATTAGCATTCTTCCATATTGACACAACCTCTATGATATTTACCAGGAGCCCAGTTTATAGATGATCACAGGGCAGAGCTTATTCAGAGGGTCAGTCCAGTAGAGCCCATTGCAGATGTCATGCTCTCACAGGGACTGATCCATCCAGAGGTTAATTCTAACATCCTGGCTGCCAGAACCAGCCAGGACAAAATGAGGGCGCTATACGGAGCCATGTCCACTCAACCCCAGAAGGAGGCACTCTACAGCATCCTGGTGAAGAACTATTCTTGGGTCACTCAGGACATCCGTAAGTATCACAAGCTGTATCGGCTCTGTCAGCTACCACTAAGCCATAAGGTACCGTTATCTCTCTGCATACAGTATGCACACCAGACCTGGTTAGAAAACAGTTGCATTTTGTAGTTTATTTGAAAATACCAACCTTTCAAATACTCAAAGTTGTCGAATATAGAGAATCAACTAAAGGCAAGTATTTCCTTTGATAATCAAATACAGGTATCAGAAAATCAAATAATATTTGAAAGTATATTGAATACCTCTCAGAAAAAAAACAAATAATATTTTAAGGTATTTAAGTGATTTGAAAACAAAAATAATATTTATTTGGTGGCTGCCAAATGCTGTATTTGATGAAGAACTAAAAACTACAACAATTAGTTGAATTAGTCTAAATATATGATCATTAGCACATGGTTTGGAGGGCTTTAAGATATTAATCTATAGAACATTACTTTGTGATTACTCCAATGGCAACGTTGTTCTTACATAGGACTTTAGAAACCTGGGTCCTGTTTAAGAGAATGGAAATGTACAGAATGTTCAAACATACATGTATTGTGTAGATCTAATGTGATCCACTGCCAGATGGATTGGAATTCAAATACTTAAAAAGGTAGTCACTTTCTGATATCTGTATTCAAATAGTTTTAAAATGATTCATTTTTGGGTCACCTCCAAAGTATTTATTTGTTACTTTCCCAAAATAGTTACTTTCCACAAAGCATATTTAATACTATAGTTATCTCAGGTCTGCTTGACAATGTACGAACCAGTTGAGCTATACAAAAGGAGCCAATTCGATAGCACCATTGGTGACATTTTAAGTTAGCTGTGGAGTGAGTTTACTCCACATTCTTATCTCCGTCAAAGACGGTGGATAAATGAAGATGTCCCACTCAGGCCGTTTACCATTGAAGAAAGGGGGTGGCTCTCCCATTGACACCAATGCATTAGCACCTGGGTCTGGTCTGCTTAGTTCATTCACTTTATATAAAATAGCGAGTGGGATGTAAATATATATATATACTTGTAAAATTGTATATATATATATATATACAGTACAGTACTGTACTGGACCAGTCAAACATTTTGGACACACCTACTCATTCCAGGGTTTTTCTTTATTTTAATATTTTTCTAGATTGTAGAATAATAGTGAAGACATCAAAACTATGAAATAACACACATGGAATCATGTAGTAACCAAAAAAGTGTTAATCAAATCAATATATATTTTATATTTGAGATTCTTCAAAGTAGCCACCCTTTGCCTTGATGACAGCTTTGCTCACTCTTGTCATTCCTGTGGCGGTCCTCGTGGGAGCCAGTTTCATCATGGTTGACGGTTTTTGCGATTGCACTTGACGAAACTTTCAAAGTTATTGACATTTTCCAGATTGACTGACCTTCATGTCTTAAAGTAATGATGGACTGTCATTTCTCTTTGCTTATTTGAGCTGTTCTTGCCATAATATGAACTTGGTCTTTTACCAAATAGGGCTATCTTCTGTCACAACACAGCCGATTGGCTCAAATGCATTAAGAAAGAAAGAAATTCCACAAATTAAGTTTTACAAAGGCACACCAATTAATTGAAATGCATTCCAGGTGACTATCTCATGAAGCTGGTTGAGATAATGCCAAGAGTGTTCAAAGCTGTCATCAAGGCAAAGGGTGGCTACTTTGAAGAATCTCAAACATAAAATATATTTTGATTTGTTTAACACTTTTTTGGTTACTACATGACTCCATATGTGTTATTTCATAGTTTTGATATCTTCACTATTAAAAATAAAGAAAAACACTTGAATGAGTAGATGTATCCAAACTTTTGACTGGTACTAATATATATATATATATATCTGTTTTTCATTATTTATTTATTTATTTTGGAACTCAGTCAACTTACCGTTGAGCGTTAGAATAATAGAATACAGTAAGTCTGGCGGCCAGCTATCTAAATTTGTATAACTGACTGACGTGGAGCCCATTGATCATCAAGGCTAGGCCCGGCCCTGGATAGAGGGAACAGAATCTAATGTACGGTATCAAGATCTATAAAAATAGAACTGCACATATACAGTAAACATCGAACCACCGGGAAAAACATCACTATTACAATGTATTAAACTGTTTGGTTTCAGATAACATGGAGTAGTCACTGTATGAGTAAGACGGTCATTTCAAGTGCATTAGTTTCTCAAATATTGTGTGTTTTTTCTATTAAAACAGATAGAATGAGGATATTGCCATTGGGAAAAACTTGTGCTGGGAGGAGTGCATCAGGAAACACAATCCTTGGTGAGAGATTTTCCTTCTGAGTCTAACTTCTCTGTTACACACGTAAAACAGAAATTAAAATGGCAAAGTGCAGCTATAAGATTCATCCAGGGCTAAGTTAGAGTCAGAGTTCATTACAAAAATTTCAAATGAGAAGTAGGTGAGTGTCAAATTATAACTGTCAGTATAATTGTAAGTGTGTAGAAACGGCTTTGTATGGCCTGCCTGTATGCATATATATATACACCCCAAAAATAAACATTTTCTTACAGACATTAACTGCTACGATTATTATTATCGATTATTATTATTGTCTTTCATTAAAAAAAAATATTTCAGTAAATAATTATAATATATATATTATAATTATTTCCTGAAATATATATTTATATATAATTATATATAAAAACATTTTTTTTTAATGAAAGACATTTAAATTGTGGGATAATAATAATCGTAGCAGGTAATGTCTGTAAGAACATGTTTATTTTGGGGGTAGAGGCCAGGGGGGGCACGTAAACAAGCATTTTAAAACGAGCACCCAAGTTGCTAAGTCTGCTCCTGCATTTATATTTGTATATTTATATAGTGGAAGGACTGAGACAGGAGAGAATGGCAATCAGCATGGGCCACACAGAGGAGGAGATGAACAATACCAGAGTGCTGCAGCTGAAACAGAATGTTGTCGAGCGAGTGCCAGATAGACCACCAAGGAAGTCAGGTAAGCAGGTAGAACTATATGCAGAATTGAACACACATACTTACGAGGCAATGTCAAGAAATCAATGATGATAGACTCTATTAAAACTACAATTAGAAATTAAATGTAAAATTGCTTAGCAATATAAAAACAACAGCGAAATACCTGAGGAGTTCAGGTAGGCAGGTGGAACTGTAGAAGGCAGAGTACAATACACTGGGCAATATCAAGATATCAATGTATGAAAAAATGAAAGGTGACAAATAACGTGCATTTTCAAGTAGTATAAACAGTACAAAGTCAACATAAGCCTGTTAGCATTCCCATAGACTTAACATGGCGGGTTAGCTACTTAGCATTGTGGAACAACATAAAATATTTAGATCCTGACCTAATTTTATGTTCATAAAAACATCTCAGCACTATTTCTGTCTTTTGTTATTGATATTCTGTGTCTAACAAGATTGACCTTTCAAGCAATAAGTCTCAAAGAAAAAAAAAATCTACACGAATTCAATATGTTTATGACCATGACTTGCAAATTATACATAAATGCCTTTGAATGTAATTTAGTCTAATCCTTGATTCGTGCATGAATAAAGTTTGTTTTGATCACATTCAGCAACATTCCATGTTAGAGTGAATGGACTGAGAGGGGAGATAATGGAAATCGACGTGGGCCAATCCGAGGAGGAGATGAACAATACCACAGTGCTGCAGCTGAAACAGAAAATTGCCCAGAGACTACCAGGCTGGGACATAGGTAGGGCAGTTTGAACTCTACAGTACAGAATTAGAACAAACATACTGGGCAATGTACATAATGATATTTATGGTATTTGATGGTTTATCACGAGGGAAACAAGGCAACTCCCAACATATTGAGTAACATTGTGATAAACAATTCATCATAACAGTAATGTGTGTCCCACCTTATTAACGACAACTGTACGCTGAACTCTCACCTCTTTATGCAGATACCCTAACGATGAGATACACATGCAAGACTCTGGAAGACTCGCGCTTGCTCTCCTGTTACGGAATCCAGGACAAGTCTCTCATCAATCTAGTGCTTGATAAATATAGAGATTAAAGCATCTTCACCAGTCACATCATCCCACTACACTACTCTCCAAAAAATGCTGGGTTGTTTGGTTGATCCTGGGTTGCAGGTGTTGGGTTGGGTTGTTTTCTTTAAAAACTGCTGGGTTATTGATGCTGAGTGTTGGATTATTGTAAATCCCATTGTTGGGATACAATAAGGTGGTATACCTTATTATAATCTGTAATGATTAATCCAATGTGTAAAATGCAAATAAAATAAAGGACAATTTGAATTTGCGGTATGTAAGCTTAACATGATCAAATGGGATGACATTTACTCTCACAGTGTGGCCAATACGATCTAGCTGAATGCCACACCCCTAAAATGCGACACTTTTTGAAAATGACCGTACATTCAAAATGACCCAGCTGCTTTGTCAACCCAGCATGAGAGTTAAAAATACCCAACTGATGGTTAAATGAACCCTTGTTTGGGTAATCCAAGACACCCAATTTGTTGGATAAGCCACGCAACCCAACTGGGTGTGATTTGTCCTTAATTTCTACCCAGCGCTGGGTTTCCAAATAACTCAAATTGTGTTGTTTTTAACACCAGGTTTCCTTGCCCTGGTTGGCTCGGAAGGTGCCCATCCCACGTCGGGCTGCCCTGCATTAAGCACTCATGCCACCATCGTTTACGCACAACTGCCTTCCCTCGTCTTTAGTAATATTTGATATATCCTTCACTTGTTCTTTACTATGGTCTGCTCTTCATGTTTATCCCTGTGGAGTGTAACAAAACTTTATACTGATGTAAATGCTTTTGATTCAGGTACCTACCGTTTCAAAGAAGTCACATGATTTAACAGAGGGGGTAATTCAACTTCAGAGCCACTTTCTCTCCTCAGTACAGACCGACTGTGGCTGCTGTCCTGGGGGTCACTGCTGATGTGTGTCTCCTGGCTGCCCTGATGGTCGCCTAGAGGGCAAACTTTTTATCCAGATCAAAATGATCCCGTGTTTTCTCAATCCGGTTTCTCCATTCAAATTTGTTCCTCAATCTAAGACAGAAAATATTCTGACCAAATGTCATGGGATCATACAGTACAACATGAACTTTGTAGCTTAGCGTTAGAAAGTTATAAAATATTTAATTGTCACTGCAATGATACAATAATTGACAATACAAAATACAGATTTTAAAAACCACATTGTTGACCACTAAAATAGAATTTGAGAGGAAATAGCACATGATGTGATATGTTAGAGATTTGTTTCCATTTTGTCTTAAAACGAGGGACCATATTTAACACAACACAGGGTCATTTTGATCTGGATTTAAAAACCTGGGCCAATGAGGTACCGCTCATCCAGAGTCAGGGTGCATGCTGCCCCCTGAGGCCCCCGGGTTTCTGCAGTTGCACTCAACCCTATGTGATTCAAAATAATACTGATGGAAACTAGGTGACCATAATAGCACAGTCTTTCATGATTTAATACAGCAGGAAATCAACTATTCATTAAGTTGAACTGAGCAAAAAGCAAAGCTTAGCAAAGCTCAGGTTTTCTATGATCGTTCCCTTGATTTGTTTTATGAGATTTCACTTTCTCTGCCATTATGATATGATGTGCCTTTTGTCATATTCTACCTTATTAATATCCTTCTCTTTGATATTTATTATATTTGACCCTGGAGGATAAGACCTTAAAACTTTGCACTGATGTTATGCTGCATTCATGACGTGTCGAAATTAGGAAACTCAAACATTTCTGTCTTGAAAACTCGTTGTAGGAAGATGTCACATTCAAGACAACTCGGAACTCGAATACTCTAACATTTCAGACTTGGGAACTCGTTGTAGAAATCGAAGATCCAAGTTTCCCACTTAGAAAATATAAAAATCAACCAATAAGAAGCTCTATGCAAATTTGAACTCAGAGGTCCCGAGTTTCCAAGTTGTCTTGAATGTGGCAATAATACATGAGTTGCCCACTTGGGAAGTATCAGAATCAACCAATAGGAAGCTATATGCAAATAACTTACACATTGATTTGAACTTGGAGGTTCTGAGTTTTCCGAATTGTCATGAATGCAGCATTAAATAATTATCTAATCAGGTACCTACTGTTTGCAAGAAGTCACACAATCTAACACAGGCCCGCAGTGACCTGCAGTTACACTTTCCCCAGGGGCGAAAATCTGATATCAACTTTGGAGGGGACAATTACCTGACATTTTCTCAAGAGCAATTCCTGAGGGGGACACCAAAAGTAGTGCTGCAACACATAACCTACTTTGTAATATGTTAAATGTATATTGTGGAACCATAATCACTACTACTGGATAATTGATAGGTACAGTAGTTAACTTGTTCAAATGTTTAAATCATTATAATACTACTACTAATAATAGTTATAGCAGTGTTCCTTATCAGTCCAGTATGTATGCACGTATTTGTAATTACAACCAGCAATACCAACAAAGGCCAGTAGGTGGTAAATACAATGAACATGGTGTGATCTTGTCTAAAATAATCCCCATTGAGAACCATCACAAAGTTGGTCTCCGTATTGAATTGACCTTTTTCTGATACATTTATATAGTCATTAAATATGTGCCACTGGCCTGAGTCTACTACAACAAATCAAATTTTATTTGTCACATACACATGGTTAGCAGATGTTAATGCGAGTGTAGCGAAATGCTTGTGCTTCTAGTTCCGACAATGCAGTAATAACCAACAAGTAATCTAACTAACAATTCCAAAACAAATTTCTTATACACAGTGTAAGGGGATAAAGAATATGTACATAAAGATATGAATGAGTGATGGTGCAGAGCCGCATAGGCAAGATACAGTAGATGGTATCGAGTACAGCATATACAGTGCCTTGCGAAAGTATTCGGCCCCCTTGAACTTTGCGACCTTTTGCCACATTTCAGGCTTCAAACATAAAGATATAAAACTGTATTATTTGTGAAGAATCAACAACAAGTGGGACACAATCATGAAGTGGAATGACATTTATTGGACATTTCAAACTTTTTTAACAAATCATAAACTGAAAAATTGGGCATGCAAAATTATTCAGCCCCTTTACTTTCAGTGCAGCAAACTCTCTCCAGAAGTTCAGTGAGGATCTCTGAATGATCCAATGTTGACCTAAATGACTAATGATGATAAATACAATCCACCTGTGTGTAATCAAGTCTCCGTATAAATGCACCTGCACTGTGATAGTCTCAGAGGTCCATTAGAAAGCGCAGAGAGCATCATGAAGAACAATGCAAACACACCAGGCAGGTCCGAGATACTCTGTTGTGAAGAAGTTTAACTCCTCATTTGGATACAAAAAGATTTCCCAAGCTTTAAACATCCAAAGGCAGTCCACTGTGCAATCTGATAATATTGAAATGGAACCTGTATCAGACCACTGCAAATCTACCAAGACCTGCCGTCCCTCTAAATTTTCAGCTCATACAAGGAGAAGACTGATCAGAGATGCAGCCAAGAGGCCCATGATCACTCTGGATGAACTGCAGAGATCTACAGCTAAGGTGGGAGACTCTGTCCATAGGACAACAATCAGTCGTATATTGCACAAATCTGGCCTTTATGGAAGAGTGGCAAGAAGAAAGCCATTTCTTAAAGATATCCATAAAAAGTGTTGTTTAAAGTTTGCCACAAGCCACCTGGGAGACACACCAAACATGTGGAAGAAGGTGCTCTGGTCAGATGAAACCAAAATTGAACTTTTTGGCAACAATGCAAAACGTTATGTTTGGCATAAAAGCAACACAGCTCATCACCCTGACCACACCATCCCCACTGTCAAACATGGTGGTGGCAGCATCATGGTTTGGGCCTGCTTTTCTTCAGCAGGGACAGGGAAGATGGTTAAAATTGATGGGAAGATGGATGGAGCCAAATACAGGACCATTCTGGAAGAAAACCTGATGGAGTCTGCAAAAGACCTGAGACTGGGACGGAGATTTGTCTTCCCACAAGACAATGATCCAAAACATGAAGCAAAATCTACAATGGAATGGTTCAAAAATAAACATTTCCAGGTGTTAGAATGGCCAAGTCAATGTCCAGACCTGAATCCAATCGAGAATCTGTGGAAAGAACTGAAAACTGCTGTTCACAAATGCTCTTCATCCAACCTCACTGAGCTCGAGCTGTTTTGCAAGGAGGAATGGGAAAAAAATTTCAGTCTCTCGATGTGCAAAACTGATAGAGACATACCCAAGCGACTTACAGCTGTAATCGCAGCAAAAAGTAAACAAAGTATTAACTTAAGGGGGCTGAATAATTTTGCACGCCCAATTTTTCAGTTTTTGATTTGTTAAAAAAGTTTGAAATATCCAATAAATGTCGTTCCACTTCATGATTGTGTCCCACTTGTTGTTGATTCTTCACAAAAAAATACAGTTTTATATCTTTATGTTTGAAGCCTGAAATGTGGCAAAAGGTCGCAAAGTTCAAGGGGGCCGAATAATTTCGCAAGGCACTGTATCTGTTAAACCTTTTGAAGGGATGGCATGATTAAGGGGGAACCAATTACTTGTCTCCACAATGTCTGTGCGCAAGTCACTCCCTCCTTTGGCATTGGCGGGAGGTGTATGGCAGTGTCTGGAAACATTGTACGTCCTCTCTGGTGTTGCACTTATCCTGGGATAGTGTATGACATAGAGGCTCACTCCCCTCAGTGAGTTTGTCCAGGAGAGGGGTCAAGAAGGGGTTTAACTTTAGATGGGAGTGTCTAGAGTTGACAATTGAGTTATGCCATTGGATGAGGTAATGGTTCTGTGCTATGAAGTACCAGGAACGAGATTAGAACCTCGTTTTAGGGACCAAACTGAACGATAATTTATAGCGAATGTTATCTGGCTAAGGGATACTCCTTTCTTAATTATAAAGTCTCTTTTTGAACTGTTCCTAAGATCTATGGTTCGTCATGTAGGTTGAGAGCTGTGTATCTTGGCTATAAAAGATCTCTGTACTTTTGTGTTGTCACTTTCAATGGTTCATTAGAAATGGCGCATCATTGAAAGTCATTGCTAATGCAAAGCTCTTATTAAAGATGTAGTTTAAGTATAACTCTGACTGGTGTGTGAAGTTTGTTACTCCTCATTTGCTAGTCAGAAATTAGCCACCACAACCTCCAGCTGGGCAGTCCATCCAATCTGAACCAGATACCTGTACCTGGTACCTGTTTATCCCAGTACACCTGTGTCTGTAACTACACCCCACCACAGAGTCACTGACAGAGAGGGAGATGTTCTGAGAGAACAAGGAGATGGCCAGAAAAGAAAAGGATGGTGAGCGTTCACTTGCATACACGTTTCACAAAAATGTGCTGTGTAAGAACATACCTGCACACAAAACACACACACACTTGCCTTACATTATATGGGAATTGAATTGGTGAAGACGCCACGTAGGGGAAGAGATACGGATACATTTCTTCTCCAAAGAGAGACATTTGGATAGATCGCTTGGCCACTCTTGCCCCAGCAGGCCTCAATGAGGAATGTTATTTTTCTTAGTTTTTGTAGTTGGTTATAAATAGGGCAAAAATTCAGGTAATGACATCATAATGTATTTGTATTGTGTGTCTATCTTTATTTGATTGTCATGTTTCCCCCACTGCTTCCTCTACCGGGACCTCTTGATTGGGCCAATACTGACTGTGAATTTATAATTATGCCCACCTGTGTGGTATGTTTGTTGCGACATTGATTGCCATTGCCTTGCACACTGAAGATAGGCTCACACCATTGTGTAAATGGTAAAGAAGATGAAGAGGTGTTTGAAATCAAATGTTATCATGGAGAACAGAGCTCAGGAAAAAGGTCAAACTGAAGTGAAGTGAATGAGTGCAGAAGACCCACCGTTTTACTCCAATATTTATAAAGAAATGAATCGACTCAAAACGTGGTTAAAACTATAATTTTGATATCATGAATGGTCAGTCCTTGCATCCATACTAGCTCTGTCTATGGAATTGAGAATGGTCACATATCTCCAGTATCATCCCTCAGCTTTTTACCTAAACAGTGGTGGGGACCCTTTGTTATTGTTTCAACTGCAGATTGTCCCTTTAAATAAGTAAAAAAATTATTGTAACTTTCTAAGAGAAAGAGGATTATTTGTTCAAGAGGCTACATTACTTTGTTTTGTCTCTCATCTGTCAAAAAAGGTATTGTCAAGACTGTTTTAATGTGTAATTTTCCTGTGTTGTATAAGGTTATGATGTATGTCTTTCATTGTTATAAACTACCTATGACCCTTACTTATAAACCCTTATAAAGGGTAGTGTTACCTATAAAGGACCAGGGAAGAAACCAGATGCCTTTATACAAGCTTAACCTGGAATCCACACTGAGGTGAAGTAATAGTGAAATTGAAAGACTACAGAGTTTAGGCTAGTTAGTATACTGTACAACTAGTGTTGGGAATTTTCTTATTCAGGTGTGAAGTATAGAATCAGAGATGAAATCGGACGATGGTGTAAAGGCAGAAAGAAAAGGTTTAATTTGGAAGCACACACCATGTCTGAAGACAGCAAAGATGACATAAACGTTTATCCCTTCACAGCGCAGTCAGTAAAATCAGCAATGTGTTCATGGTAGCACTTTAAGATAGTGTTGTGTGTTACTCAAGGCTAAGGAACATTCCAGAGCCTCAAAAATAGATGACAGAGCTGAGAAACAAGACTAACATTTAATTACTGCTATTTAATCGATACTAAAGAATTATTACATAAATCTTCCGCTAACGTTCCTCAGCCTAATTTTCAGAGCCTCGAAAGTGCTCCTGTCATTTTTATTCTCCTTCCAGCAGTCCAATATATACTCTCAAAATGGCACTGGAAAGCAGAAGAACTCTACATTTGTGCTAATCATGCATTGATAGCATTGCTCACTCAATAACAATGGGGTAGATGTCAGAAGTTAGTGTCAAATCAAATTGTATTTGTCACATGCGCCGAATACAGCTGGTGTAGACTTTACCATGAAATGCTTGCTTACGAGGCCTTCCCAACGATGCAGAGTTTAAAAATTACAATACACAGAAAAAATAGTAACACAAGAGGAATAAAATATAATACACAAGAATGGAGCTACTGTATATACAGGGAGTACCAGTATCAGATCAATGTGGAGCTACATACAGGGAGTACCAGTATCAGATCAATGTGCAGAGGTACGAGGTGTTTGAGGTAGATACAGTATGTACATGAATGCAGGGTAAAGTGACTAGGAATCAGGATAGATAATAAGTGTAAAAAAGAGTGTAAAATAAAGAATAGCAGCCGCAAATGTTTGTGTTGTATCGGTATGCGTGTGCTATGTATATGTGTGTGCGTATGTCAGTGGAGGCTGGTGGGGGGAGCTATAGGAGGACGGGCTCGTTGTAAAGGCAGGAATGGAATGAATGGAACAGTATCAAACACATCAAACATAAGGAAACCACGTTTGACTCCGTTCCATTTATTCCAATCCAGCCATTACAATGAGCCCGTCCTCCTCTGGCGTATGAAAGGGAAACGGGGATACCTAGTCAGTTGTACAACTGAATGCCTTCAACTGAAATGTGTCTTCTGCATTTAACTAGAGAGGTGCGGGGGTGTTGCCTTAATCGACATCCGCGTAAGTGTATGGGTTTTGTGTGGGAGTATCAATGTAGTTTTTGTGTGAATGAGTGTGTATATAGTGTGTATATATAGTCTAGTGAGTGTGCGTAGGGTCAGTGCAAGATAGGAATCAGGATAGATAGTTCGGGTAACCATTCATTGACTATTTCACAGTCTTCTGGCATTTAGCAGTCTTATGGCATTGGGGTAAAAAATGTCTCAGAGCCTGTTGGTCTGAGAGCCAATGCTTCCGTACCATTTGCCAGACAGTAGCAGAGTGAACAGTCTATGGCTTTCGGGCCTTCCCCTGACACCGCCTAATATAGAGGTCCTGGATGGCAGGGAGCTCGGCCCCAGGGATGTACTGGGATATACCACTTTTTTGTAGTGCTTTGCGGTCGGGGGCGTTGCATTTCCCATATCAATCGGTGATGCAGCCAGTCAAGGTGCTCTCGATGGTGCAGCTGTAGAAATATCTGACGATCTGAGGGTCCATGCCAAATCATTTTAGCCTCCTGAGGTGGAATAGGTGCTGCTGTGCCCTCTTCATGACTGTGCTGGTGTGTGTGGGCCATGCTAAGTCCTTAGTGTTGTGGACATCAAGGAACTTGAAGCTCTCTCAGGGAGGGGAGGGGACTAATCACACACCCCTGAGGGGCCCCGTGCTGAGGGTCAGCGTGGTGAGATGTTGTTGCCTACCCTCACCACCTGGGGCCGGAGTCCAAGATCCAGTTGCAGAGGAAGGTGTTCAATTCCAAGGTCTCCAGCTTGGTGATGAGCTTGGAGGGGACTATGGTGTTGAATGCTGAGCTGTAGTCTATGAACAGCACTCTCACATAGTTATTTCCCCTCTTGTCCAGGTGAGAGAGGGCAGTGTACGTCATCTGTGGATCTGTTGGGGCATCATGAGAATTGAAGTGGGCCCATAGTGTCTGGGATGATTATGTTGATGTGTGTCATGTCCAGCCTTTCAAAGCACCTACAGATGTGCGTGCTACAGGGCGAAAGTAATTTAGGCAGGTTACCTTGGAGCTCTGGTCTGCTCATGCTTTGAGAACGCACCCTGGTATTCCGTTTGTGTGATTGTTAACCTGTTTAAACGTTTTGCTCACATCAGCCACGGAGAGAGAGATCACACAGTCCTCCAAAAAAACAGGGTCTTTCACGCTAGACACAGTGTTGTATTCCTCGAAGCGAGAATAAAAGGCTTTCAGCTGGATTGGGAGTTCTGCATTACTGGGTTACTCACGGCTGGGTTTCCCTTTGTAATCCATTATCGTCTGCAGGCCCTACCACATACGACGAGCATCGAAGCCGGTGTAATAGGATTCCACCTTCCTACTATAGCATCCTTTTGCATGTTTGATTTCTAGTCGGAGGTCGTAGCAGGCTTTCTTGCATGCGTCCATGTCCATGTCCCATTCCTTGTAAGCAAGAGGTAGCTCTTGCCTTTAGCCCAAAACGGATATTGCCTGTAATCGATGGTTTTTGGTTTGGATACGTTCGTATAGTCACTGTGGGGATGACATTGTCTGTGCCCTTATTGATGAACCCTGTGACTGTTGTGGTAAACTCCTCAATGCTATCGGATGAATCCTGTAACATATTCCAGTCTGTACTAGCAAAACAGTCTTGTAACCTCGTGTCATCCGAACACTTCCGTATTGAACGCATCACTGGTACTTCCTTTTTGAGCTTTGTTTTGTAAACAGGAGAATGGAGTTGTGGTCAGAATTGCAGAAGGGAGGACAAGGGAGGGCGTTGTATGAGTTTCTGTGGGTAGAATAAAAGTGGTCTAGAGTTTTAGGTCCCCTAGTGGAGCAGGTGATGTGTTGGTAGAAGTGAGGGAGGACGGTTTTAATCTCCTCACGTTAGTCTCCGCCCGCCAGAAACACTGCCACTGGGTGAGCAGTTTCATGTTTGTTTATGGCCCCATACAGTTTGTTGAGTGCCAGAGTTTTGTTGTCTTGTAGACCGCCGTGATAATTACGGATAACTCTCTTGGTAGATGAAAGGGTCTGCAGCTTAACTTACCATGAGGTATTCTATATCAGGTGAGCAAAAGTTATAGATTTCCTTCACACTGGAAGCAGCACACCTGTTGTTATTTATGACCCCCCCCCCTCCTTCTTTAGACTTTCCCAAAGCCTTCGTCCGATCTTGCCACTGGATGAAGAATCCACAAATTACTATGTGTATAGTGTCATCATCTGGCCACGTATCTGTAAGACATGAGACTCTCAAACGAAGCTCATCTTATTCTAAAGTGACTGGACATTTGCCAACAGAAAGGAGGGGAGCGCCGTTCGGTTTTCTCATAATTTTCACTAGGGCTGCAGCTCGTCTACTGTGTCTATGCCTGCAGGGTTTTGGTAGCTAATGGAACAAAGGAATAGGGACCGGGCAACAGCTGAGTTTAAGTCTTATTTGAGGTCGAAATCGTGGTTAGTAACTGTTTATCTGATATCCAGAAGTGTTTGGGGTCAAATGGGATAATAGTATGAACTTTTCTTGTCCAATTTTTCCCTCAATG
Organism: Oncorhynchus masou masou; assembly: GCF_036934945.1. Lineage (NCBI taxonomy): Eukaryota > Metazoa > Chordata > Actinopteri > Salmoniformes > Salmonidae > Oncorhynchus > Oncorhynchus masou. The sequence goes on from NC_088238.1 coordinate 43,369,822, forward strand.
AGCTTTAATGCCAAGGAGATTAATATATCCTAATTATACAAATCTTACTGGGACAGGGCATCTCCCCATAGGTCACGATCTCATACAGCAAGGTGCCGAAGGAACACACGTCACCCATGATGGTGAACTTTCTACTGGTGATGTCCTCAGGAGCTGTCCATCTCAAAGGGAATAGTGTGTTCCCTATAGGCATATAATACACACCAGTCCAATTGAAATGCAGACTTATAGACCTGTGATCAATCTCCCAGGGGTCCGCAGAGCCAGGAAACTGTGGAGTGAGATACAAGATCAGAATATCAGCAGAAAATTTGAGTCACTAACAAACCTAACAACTGGAATCTGTCTTCTGTAATCAGCAAACCTCCTTATTAAAGGCCCAAGTACAGTAGTAAAATGTCAACTTCTCAAGCTGTAAAAAGATGCTCTGAGCATACCAATGATATTGTACAACTACTTTATTTTTTAAAAATCACAGTTTCAGTGGAAAATGGAAATAGGTTTTGAGTTTAAACACTTTTGGATGGATACAATCCATCATAGGTTTGGACAACAAGTTTTTCTACAAACATCTCAAAATTCATGAAGTCAAACACAGACTGCGCATCTCACCCACTTGACACAATAAAGCTTCCCAAGGAAGGTTCCTTAATAAAGCCCTGATCATCCACATATCTGACGATAACTGACAACTGCAAACAGACTGGTGGCACCATAGGTCCCAGAGCGGGGGGGCAATTTTTAACAGTTTATCATCCGATACAGCATGTCAGATTTCGAATGTTTAGGTGTAGCCTGCTGACAACATTTATGTCATGAGTTTTTGCTTGTGTCTGTCCAGAGTGATTATGTGTTCTCGTCTTCTGAGCGCACAAGACAAAATGCGCTGCGCCAAGCTCTCCCCTTAATCTAACTTTTAATGGATGATGCGATGGAAGCTATCAAATCCTTTTGAATTGTTTTCGAGATCCCAGAAAAGACAGTTGAAAGTTTGATATGTTCAGCAAGTAAAGCATCATAACGCGTAATTACCTCTGCAACCTCCTTGTAGTTGCCCTTGTTAATGGAACTTTCCCTCTCGTCGTGTCCTCTAAAAGCAAATTCTTGCATGCCCTGCTTTTGTTTTTTCGTTAGCTGAACAATCTATGTTCTTCGTGGCACTGTACCCACTTTTTGACCAAGGCTCGGACTTTCCAAAAAGCAGGCAAGGCCAGAAATACAGGCGGCCTGATGAAAGGCTCCCTGTTAACCAGCTAACGATATACTTTTGATACCAGTTTATATTGAAAGCCCTCACCTTTTCATCCTTCTACATGAAACTCATCTCGGGCAGAGGTCGACCTTCGCTTTTAATTTGCACCTTTTCCTGTAGACCAGAGAATGAAAGGGGTTCTTCAACCAAAAGTCCACAACATTTTCAGCATCGTTGGCCCTTCTACCATTCTGACAGAGAAAACTGCACACTCGTGCTGGTAGCTAGCTACAGAAGTTAGCAAGGCAATTTGGAATAGATTGCACTAATTGGAAACAAAAATAAAGTTTGAAAACCAAGAGAACAATTTATAATATACCTCCTCCTGTCTCCTGTAATTACAAATGTTTTTTGGAATTAACCAACTCCCCGCACCGATAGCATAGTGTTAATTAGCACCCATTTTCACGTGAGCTAGCTAATTAACGTTAGCAATAGCACCCTTAGGCAATTGCTTACAATGAGGAAATCTTATTTGGACAAATGTACCTACTTGCATCGTTGATGCCGACGGCCATTCCCTAAGATACACATAGCGAGTCTACACAGCCTACACATAGTATATACAATAATGAAATGCCTATTGCCTATTTTATGCCACTCTATGTCCATGCCTTCATGCCTTTTTATGTCTATGCTTATTTTTCTTTGATGTATAGAGACACGTTAGTGTGTTGTTGGAGGGCGAGAGTCCTAAAATGTAAAAATGCAGCAGCTGTCAACTTCATCACTGCCCCTTCTGCACATATAAGGCTGAACAATATATGGTCAACAACCACACCAAAGGTCAACAACCACATCAAAGGTCATGCTTCAGTGAGGCACAGAGGTACTATTTCTTTGTTTATTGAATATATTTGACATTCACATTTTTTTATATTTGCCCTATTTTTTTCAGTTACATCAGTGTATTTAATGCAGGATCAGGTACAGCATAGGCTATTAGCTAAAGTAAGGTGCATTCTTGTATACACATCACTAGAGGTTCCCTTACATTACTTAATGACCACAATCTGTTTTCTTTCTAGACAAAACTGAAAACTACGGCTGTATGATGGCCTGGATGAAGAATATTCTCCTCAAGGAACCATTCATGTTCTCGTTCCAGTTACAGAGACATTATGAGATGTTCTATGTGGAGGCAGTTGACTACAATAAAATGACTGTCTGCCTCTTTTGAGGAGCAAGAGTGAAGCCATTTTTGAGGAGTGGTCAAACCTTGTTTTCCTCTGCTGTGTTAATTGTTTCAATTGTTAATTGTGTTGTTTAGTAAAGATGATGTAGAAGTCACCCGAGTCTCTGATCTCTTTACTGGAGCTGGTAAAACTTAGTGTACAAAGCACATTCAGC